>NC_089831.1:13298159-13563159 GCF_035046505.1 Tiliqua scincoides
GATCTCCAGGCCTTGCTGGGTTTCAAAGTAGCTCTCGAGCCAAAAAAAGTGTGAGCACCCCTGGGCTACAGCATTTGGGCCTCTTCAGTCTAGGAAAGAGAAGCCTCAGGGGGGACATGATTGAGACATACAAAATTATGCAGGGGATGGACAGAGTGGATAGGGAGATGCTCTTTACACTCTCACATAACACCAGAACCAAGGGACATCCACTACAATTGAGTGTTGGGAGAGTTAGAACAGACAAAAGAAAATATTTCTTTACTCAGCGTGTGGTCGGTCTGTGGAACTCCTTGTCACAGGATGTGGTGATGGCGTCTAGCCTGGAGGCCTTTAAAAGGGGATTGGACAAGTTTCTGGAGGAAAAATCCATTATGGGGTACAAGCCATGATGTGTATGCACAACCTCCTAATTTTAGAAATGGGTCATGTCAGAATGCCAGATGCAAGGGAGGACACCAGGATGAGGTCTCTTGTTATCTGGTGTGCTCCCTGGGGCATTTGGTGGGCCGCTGTGAGATACAGGAAGCTGGACTAGATGGGCCTATGGCCTGATCCAGTGGGGCTGTTCTTATGTTCTTATGTTCTTATGTATGGCCTCCATGTGACCTCAGCACACCTCAGAACACTTCCAAACGCAACCAGAAGGCACTTCTGGTCATGTCTGGAGGTCCTCTGATGACCCCACCAGGGGATTTGATTATCCGCGGGTTTCAGAATCTGGGGGGGGAGGGCCTAGGAGAGAGGGGTAAAGGGGGTAATTTGTACCCAGGCCCAGAGTCAAAAGGGGGGGCCAGGAGCCAAAGGAGGGGGCCCAGAAATGTCCTGGGATCTGACATTTTCCTATCTACTCAAACTTGTTGCCCGTACGGGATGCTGGGGACATTACTGATGCCATATGGGTGGGTAGACCTGGGCTCCAAAGACTTTTCCAGCTGTCTCTACCCTCCCCTCACCCTGCTTCGCCCCTCCCTGTCCCTATTCCGCTCACCCATCACCCCCCCCTTTGCAAAGGGGCCCAAAAGAAATTTTGAACCACCTGATAAAATTCCTCTGAGGCCCTGGGGAGGGGGGCGTTCAGGAATGGATACCCACAGATCCATTCACCCACCTATCTGCAGGATCCTGGCCCAGATGCTTCCTAAGGGCCCAATTCTAGCCAACTTTTGAGCACTGATGCCAACGGGGCATGCGTTGCATCCTGCATTTGTAGTGGTGGTCACAGAAGCCTCCTCAAGGTAAGGGAACATTTGTTCCCTTGCATCAGGGCTGCATTGCAGCTGCATCAGCTGGAAGGTTGGATAGGATTGGGCCCTAAAACTGTCACAATAAGTTTTGATCTGTGGGAACTGCCTCTCCCAGAGTAAATATGGTGTCAGTCCCCAGATGTGGTGCAGGAAGCCCACGTCATTTCAGATACCATTAATCTTGTTTTGCTGGCTGGTCCGTCCAGAAAATTTCCACCTTGGCTGTAAAAAAAAACCAAAAAATCTAATCTGCCTTTGTCTATGCAGAAGCCATAGACTGCCTTATTTTCAGAGCCTCTCCAGCCACAACTGTGGGACAAAAGCCCCGACAGCCACAAATCAAACCATGTGGAATCTGGAGTTCTGCAGCAGACTACAAAACAAACTACGGTGGCTGGGAAGCATGATTCCTCTCTGCAATGTTTTGGGAAGCCTTGTTTTTACTGGCAGATATTCAATAGAGGGCTGAAGGAATTTTACAAAATGATGGATAGAGTCTGGACTGAGAGACATTGGACTCCTCTTTCTCAACAGGGGATATCCAAAAAAACTGATTGGCAGAAGATGCATGATGGACCAAAGGATGGACTTCTTCACATAGCCCACCATTAGTCATCTGTGGAACTCACTGCCACAAGATGTGGCAATGGCCACTGGTTTTTAAAGGGAGTTGGACAAAGCTGTGGAGATGGGTGAACAGCTCTATCAATGGTTATTAGTCATGATGGCTACCCGCTCTCTTCATGGTGAGAAGAACAGGAACTGCAAGGGAGCAACAGTGAGAATGTCTTCAGCTCTGACTCCTGGGCAGCCCAGAGGTGCCCAGTGTTTGGCCGTTGCAGGCCACCCATGTAAGTGATGGGGCAATTTTTTTACCTGTAAAGGAACAAGAGCCTTTGCTGGATTCTGATGGGCAATGCAGCTGCAGCCCGTCCCTGGTTGCTGTGGGACCACCACACCCACAGGAGTTCTGACATATGTGCGCCATTGTCCCCTGGACTGGGCTCAGGAGAACCTGTTTTTCCAGGTTTCTTCTTTCTTGGAGAAATCTCCAAAGCAGAAAAAGTGTGTGTGTGTGGGGGGGGGGGGGAGCTT
This sequence comes from Tiliqua scincoides, assembly GCF_035046505.1. Lineage (NCBI taxonomy): Eukaryota > Metazoa > Chordata > Lepidosauria > Squamata > Scincidae > Tiliqua > Tiliqua scincoides. Next base: position 13,300,502 of record NC_089831.1, read on the forward strand.
TTGAAAAAGCACTACCAAACATTTGAGCAGAAAACCATGCAGGCATGTTGGAAACAGCCCCCCTTCTTCCCCCCAAAACCCACAACAGACATTTTCCCTGAAGCATGGAGTGGGGGAATCTTTCAGTCCAAATGTTGTATACGCAGCAGAGGAGGTGGGGAAAACAGAGCTCACCCCACAGTAGAAAAATCTTCGCCTACAGGGCTGGTCCACCTGAGACACACAGCAAATGTCGCCTATCCTTGCATGGCATGTGGTTGGTCTGTGGAACTCCTTGCCACAGGATGTGGTGATGGCGACTGGCCTGGATGCCTTTAAAAGGGGATTGGACAAGTTTCTGGAGGAAAAATCCATTACGGGTTACAAGCCATGATGTGCATGTGCAGCCTCCTGATTTTAGAAATGGGCTATGTCAGAATGCCAGATGCAAGGGAGGACACCAGGATGAAGGTCTCTTGTTGTCTTGTGTGCTCCCTGGGGCATTTGGTGGGCCGCTGTGAGATACAGGAAGCTGAACTAGATGGGCCTATGGCCTGATCCAGTGGGGCTGTTCTTATGTTCTTAAACTACAATTCCCAGGAGGCCTTGCAGGTCTCTTGCTATCTGATGTGCCCCCTGGGGCATTTGGTGGGCAGCTGTGAAATACAGGAAGCTGGACTAGATGGGCCTATGGCCTGATCCAGTGGGGTTGTTCCGATGTTCTTATAGCATCTGTTCTGTGCCAAATGCAAATCCCCTTACCCAGCAGTGTGCCTGCTGCCTCTACACCTACTCCTGCACTGTTCACTGTTCGCCATTGGCTGAACTGTACCAAGTTTCAGTTCTGAGCAGCTTTACTAGGAACCCCACTCTGGAGAGCTGAGATGAGAGGCGATACTCCACCTAGAAGGCCCTGCCTCCTTCAGGGACAAAAATGATCGTGTCCAGACAAAACCCAGGCACAGCGCATACAGCATGAAAAGACCATCAGAAAGAAACTCCGGCTGCATGGGCTGGGAACAGTTCATAAGACAGAGCAAGCCTGCGTTCCTATGTCCTGCGGTGCTTATGCCAAGGGTGAGGATTTAAAGATGCAGGCTTGTTGTCTACGGAAAACGGTCAAAAGGACGTGGAAGATGAATCCTTTTCCAGCACCGCATAAAAACTGAGAGACTTCTGGCTTTGCAGTACATGCCCAAGAATTCCTTCCTGATTCCCAGCCAGGGAGCAGGAATGTCAATAAGAGATACGGGGACAACAGCACCAGATCCTGGTCACTTCCAGCCCCCCAGGAGAGTTCAGAGCCAAGCCGAAGCATCGGCTAAAGCAATCAGAGGGGCAGCCACGAGGCAGGGCTCCCAGCCCTCCACCCCTGCAGAAGGCACTTGCAGTTCTGCTATAGAACAATAGGAGCCAGAGTCCAGGAGGCTCTCTGGGCGTGAATGGCAGTTCATCCATTCAGGCTGGGCTGCTTCCCTCCTGATGCAGAAAGTTTGGCAAAGGCCTGAGGCATGAGAAAAGGAGGGGGAGATGGCTCTAGTCCTGTTTTGTAATCTGGATCCACTCTCTGATAGTCTCTTGCAATTTCTGAGGGGGGAAGAGAGGGGGAAGGCCCCCAACTCCAGGACGGCCCCCTTTGGGTGGCCACAACCCACGATGCGTCCCCCCCCGGCCCTGCTGCAGCTTAGCTGGGCATTGAGCGGCCCTGCCCCCAGCCCAGGACGGCCCTCTGTGGGTGGCCACAGAGCTCTGATTGTAAAAAATGTAGACGCTCAAAAATAACGCAGAGAGCTGAGCTCTGGGAATGGCCAGACTGAGCACTGACTGACAGCACGAGCCCATCTGAGGACCCACCTGGCCAGGCTGAGCCCTGAATCTACAATGGCAGTGGTGGAGCCCAGTGTGCCCCCAGGGTTGTATAATGGGGGCCACAGCCCACCGCTCTCCTCCACACGTCCTCAGCTGCTCTGTTCCCCTCTTCCTTTTTCAATCCAGGGATCGGTCGGAGGAAGAGGATACTCTAGTCTAGCCCAATGGTTCTCAAACTGAAGCATCGCGACACCACAGCCAGAGCGCCCTGGCTTCTGCCCCCTTAAGGGGGGAGGAGGGGGGAGGCAGCAACGCGATCATTTTGGAGGGGCGCAGGGCTTGGCTGCACTCACCGCAGCAGCCTTCCAGGGGTGCAGGGAGTCCTGCGCCAGCCTCCACAAGGCTCCCCAACATGAAGAGTGTGAAAATAACAATCGCGACCCACTTCTGGTCTCACAATCACAAACCAGAAGTGGGTTGCTATTGTTAATTTTACATTCTCCACATGTTGGGGAGCCCTGCAGAGGCTGGCACAGGGCTCCCCACATCCCCTGTTGCTGCTGTCGGCTGTCAGCTGTGGTGAGTGCAGCCACAACCCTGCACCACTTCAAAGCGGCGCAATCCTAGCAATCGCGTCACTGCCTCCCCCTCCCTCATGAGGACTTACTGTGGAGCCCAAACTCCCTGCGAGTTTGAGAACCGCTGCTCTAGCCCACCATTCTCTTCTCCTCCATACTTCCTCTTCTGCTCCTTACCCTTCTTCCCTTTCCAATCTAGGGACTGGGCGGACGAGGAAAGGAAGGCTTTAGCTCACCCACCTCTTCACCCCTGTCTTCTTCTGTCCTTTCTTCCTTTTTGAATGTCGGAAGAGGCAGGAGGAGGAATGATGTCAGTGAGCTGCATGATCCACTGATCTGATCCAGCAGAGCTGCTTGTTTGTTCTTGAGAAATAAAGAAATTAAAGGCTGCTGTTTGGGGAGATCCTTTCTCTTGGGGGAGAGGCATGGAACCAGGTCTGGGGCTTCTCTGATTTCAGAGATTGTTAATGAATGAATTGCTGCTGCTTGGGATGTGGGATGATCCTTTTTCTTGGGGGAGAAGGCATGGAACCAGGTATGGGGCTTTTGGGGTTTCTGAGATTGAATGAATTGCTGTTGCTTGGGGCCTGGGGGGATCCTTTTTCTTGGGGCAGAAAGCATGGAACTAAGTATGGGGCTTCTTGGGTTTCAGAGGTTGTTTAATGAATGACAGCCCAATCCTATCCACACTTTCCTGGGAGTAAACCCCATTGACACTAATGGGGCTTACTTCTGAGTAGACATGCATAGGATTGGGCTGTGAATTGCTGTTGGGCCTTGGGGAGATCCTTTTTCTTGAGGCAGAAAGCATGGAAGTAGGTATGGAACTTCTTTGGTTTCAGAGATTGTTTAATGAATGAATGGCTGCTGTTGGGGTCTGGAGAGATCCTTCTTCTTAGGGGAGAAGGCACAGAACCAGGTATGGGGCTTTTTGGGTTTCACAGATCGTTTAATGAATGGCTGCTGATTGGAGTCTGGGGAGATCCTTTTTCTTGGGGGACACTGTCTTGACATTGTTCCACTGTCATAAACCCCTCCACGCACCAATCCAATCCTAGTTAGGATTGGGCTACTGGTCTGGTCTAGAAGCAGCCACAGAGAAAGGGAGCTACAAATCAGGAAGTCCTTGAGAAAGAAACACAACACCTTCGATGCAATCACCGCACATGACAAGATTCAAGCTGCAATCCTATCCACACTCAGCTGGGAGGAGGTATCAACTCAATGGGACTTTCTCCTAAGTGGTCATGTATAGGATTGCCCTGTCGGTGTGTGCATGTAATTTCAGTTATGGCAGCGGAGAAAAACCGACAGCCACATTTCTGCTGTGACGGTCCAAGAAAATCAGGGAGACAAACAGGTAAGAACTCCCAGTGAATCGGTTTTTAATTTATTACGCACTTGGAAAGACTGTGTAAACAAAAACTCTTCGGTAAAAATGTTTGTTCAGCTGACTTGCGTTCACGGAAGAAGGAAGCAGCATTGCTATCCTTCAGGCAAGATCTTCTCTGCAAATATTTTCCTGTTGCTGGGTTTGGAGGTATGTGGTATGTGCAAAAATGCAAGCACTGGGCAAGCTGTAACATGAGCTGATGGTGTTTCGACCCCAAGGCCATGCACCACTGCAAGAGGAGAAGTCTCCCTTGTTTTCCCTTCATAAAAATTGCAGGATGTTGGTCACTATTCTCATCCGGTGCCATGCGTAAGGGGAGCATCTCATGCTTTGATTGAGCAAATGGCAAGACTTGGCAACTGTGTGTGGCTCACAGTGTGCCAGTAGCGCATGGCTCTTCCCATAGGGGCGCTCTCTCTCTCTCTCTCTCTCTCTCTGCCACCAGGTGATCTGCTAAGGTGAGCACGGCCAACAATGCACAGGACACAGGGCTGGAAAACAAGAACTATGGCAATTCAACAGTGAAGTGAGTCACAACCAGGCCTCTTACCACATCTACCAGTGTGGCTGCTTTTTCCTTCCCCTGCGGATGCAGTAGAAGTGAGGCAATGAAAAGCCTGAGTGGAGAGACAGAGGGCTGCCCCACCCAGGAAATCTAATTTTACATTCCTGCGCGGTGAAAAGTTTTGCTCTAGCACAGGCTGCTGGTGACAGACCACCTGGGGGTAAGTGAAGATCCGCTGCTTTCGGTGGGGATAAATCACTGCCTTTGTGTGTGTTTGAGGAGAGGCTCAGAGTGGGGCACAATTGGCCCGGCTCCTGGGAGCACCAGTTCCTTTTAGCTTTGCTTTTTTTCCTTTCCAGTCTGTTTCCTTGACTGACACTTCTTGACTGGGGAAAGCCTCTCTCCTTCAGTGTCACTTCCAGCTGCAGCCACTCAGTAGTGTGTCCCCTGTTTACCCTGCGTGTGACTTGCTGTACATGTGTGTATACTCACCAAATTTGCACGGAAATCGACATTTGGTTGATAGTATTGCAGCTTTTGTAATTTGATAGTAAGACAAAATGTACCCATCTGAATTGTATATTGTAGATGTGTGAAGATTCCCCCCTCCTCCTGCCCTACGAGGCAGGGAGATTAGTCAAGCTTTGAAGTTGCCTGTGTACCTTTAGTGAATTGTGCAAAATGCTAGACCTCATGGAGGCAGTTTCTCCTAGGTCAAGGGTTTCCAAACTTTCTGACCAGAGGGCTGCATCAAATATCTGGCTCGGTATCAAGGGCCAGAAAAATAAATACATTTTAAATATAAAATTTAAATGAATGCATTAGAGATAGAAGAATGAATAAAAGAATGAATGGGCTCTATGTTCCAGGATTTCTCCAAGACCAACGCATACCTGTATTGGCAACCTTCAGTCTCGAAAGACTATGGTATTGCGCTCTGAAAGGTGGTTCTGGCACAGCGTCTAGTGTGGCCAACGCATACCACAGAAATAAAGCACACACTCAAATGGACTCCTATTTCCCCACCCCATAAGCAGCTTATTTACATACATAGGAGTAAATACCTCAAAACAAGCACATCACAGGAAACACCTGGAGTGTGTTCTGAGGACCAGGGAGGCTTCCCAACAGGGGTACAGAGGCTTGCCATGGAGTTTGAAGACCCCTGTCCTAGGGGGAAGGAAAGAGGGAAAGGCTGAAGTCCTGAGATTAGGTTCTACTTAAGGGGAAAGTGAACAATTAATTCACTTTGAATTACAACATGGGATCTCCCACTGATCTCAGTCCCTATCTCAACTGTGTATTGATTTGGTTGTGGTGTTTTGTTTTTTTAAACATGAAGCAATGAGTGTCACTTGGTCGGGCTCTTCTCCCCATTTCCTTTGCGGTAAGGCTGGCATTTTTGTGCATCACTAGGACTAATGTGGAAAGAAATCCCATGTGACTGAGTCACGCTCAACTTTTCTCAGCTAGAAATGCTTTATGAACTCTGGTAGGAGCTCTGAAAGTCAGCTGTTTCTTGGCCTGGCACGTGACCAGTTGGTTGGAAATTTTGCAAATCGTGTGTGCTTTGAAATGGCTGCAGTGAGATGGGGCAGGGTTTAAAGAATCTTAGAAGAGGAAACCTGCTTGCTAAACAACAAAGGGTTGTTTCAGCTTGCATCCTCTTTCCAACCATGATCAATCAGGTCAATCCAAGAAGCTTAAGAGTAGGGTGAGAATAGCCCTCCCTGGTAATTGCCCTTAGCAACTAGTACTTGAACCTACAAGTTCAGCATAACCAAATGGATAGTTCTGTCTTACAGGAATTTGTCTGATCTTGTTTGTAAGCCAACTAATTAGATGCATGATGCTGAATGAGGTGGAAGAATTCTGGGCTGTTCCATGTCTGACGGCAGAGGGACAGTCAGATTTTTGAACCTTTCCCCATTGGGGGAAAAAATGCACTTCCCTGCATATAGTAATCCAGCATCTCAGGGAAACGTCTGCACTCCATCTGTCTTCCCATGCACTCATTTTTCAGTGAGGCTGGGTTTTATGTTTGCAGGATCCACTCTGTCTCCTCTGTCAAATGTATGGATTGGGTTTAAATCTGTGGCCAGCGGCATCTAATAAATATGCTCCTGTCGTTCTGAGTTTATAGCAACATAAGGCTGTCATACTGATATGAAATGAGGGAATAGATTTTGGGAACAGGGTGATAAATACACTAGACTCCAAGTTACAGACATCTTTCATGCAGACGTAGTCGCAGTGGGGTGTTCTTACACAGGTACAACCCGTGTGTGTCTAGACCTATATCACATAGTCCTGCGGTCCCCAGACTGTCGCGAATGAATTTTTGTTGGGTCGCAAAATTGACAGGGCAGATGAGGCTATGTGCATTAAGGGTTAAGTGAGCCACTACTTGGGGAAAGCAACTGTTACCCTGCACATGCCTGATCTTGTATGATCTCGGAAGCTAAGCAGGTTCAGGCCTGGTTAGTACTTGGATGGGAGACCATCTGGGATTACCGGGTGCTGTAGGCTTATACCATAGTCTTTCGAGACTGAAGGTTGCCAACCATTTGTTGCCCAATAGCCACATCCCTTGGCATTTATGAATCGGGTAGAGCCTCTAGGGCAGTGATTTTCAACAACTGTGCCGTGGCAGACTAGTGGGAGTTTGGGGAGGTTCATTTATTAGTAGGGACATTGGGGGATGTGACGCAGGCCCAGTAGCGCTAACTGAGTTCTTTGTTTCCCAACAGATCACTGGAACCATGTACACAGCTATCCCAAAAAGGTAATGAGCTCTTCGATTCCCTTTAAACCCAACAGCCCATTTATTAGCCAGTTTCCTTTGGGAAAAAAAACTAATGGATGTTACGGTGGTTCCTGGACTGAGTTCAGAGTTGGTGCATTTCCTGTGTGTGATTGCTATTTGATTCCTTTTTGTTGTACTGTTAGTTTGCTTTGAGGATCTGAGTTTGCTTCTGGGCCAGAGCAGAAGAGGAAGTGCCAAGGAGAAGAGATGGTGGCCAAAAGCATCAAAGAGCTCTAGCTCGCAGTCTCCTCCTTCCCCTCCACACTTCCTCCTCTGCTCCCTCTTTCTTTTCAAATTCAGGGAGGAGGGAGAGGAGTGGTGGGGGCTGGAACACTGCCAGGTATAGGGGGTGACATCTGGCAGGCCACCTTAGGTGCCGTGGGCTGGCCCTGCTGCTTAAATTGACCCCCTGAACATGAGTAAAAATCAGAAGCTAGTTTGGTGGTTGCTCTCCAAAGATGCTCATGTCACCAGTCCCATCATCCTTCTTTTCTTCTCATCCTCTCCTGGACTCCCCTTTTATCCCGTTTCCATCCTCCCTGGTGTCTTCCTCTCCTTCATTTGTGCCTGCTTCCTATTGTCTGTTCCTCTTGGGCCATCCGTGTTCCTCTCCAACTTGCCCTTTTCCTTGCTGCCCGATAGCGGATCTCCCTTCGATGCATCGGTCAGGGAGCCAGGCCTACACATTTGGCGCGTGGAAAAAATGAAGCCGGTGCCCATTCCGGGAGAGCTGAAAGGCATCTTCTATTCCGGGGATTCTTACCTGGTTCTTCACAATGGACCAGACGAGCAATCCAATGTCCACATCTGGATTGGTAAGCAACATCGACTTAGAGCCCAAACCTCGGCATGTCTACTCAAAATTAAGTCCCATTATAGTCAATGGGACTTACTCCCAGGAAAGTGTGGATAGGATTGTAGCCTTAGTCACAGTGAAACCCATCTATGAGCTCATTGAGAAATTCTCTGCTCCTCGCTTTTTCCCTCTGCCTGGTGAAGAGCATGCAGGGAAAATTGGGAGTTTGAAGCCAGTGGCATAGCTAGAGGGGGTGCAAAGCACTAAGTTTTGCAGGGAGCCTCACTGCAGCGTGCAAGCTGTCCCTCCGCCTCCTCTTCGGAGCCATTCCAGGCAGAGGCAGAGAGCCTCTGTTTTGCTCCCTCTGCCCCAAATGGCTCTGAAGGGGGAGGGCTACTTGCTCCCTGCAAAATTTAGTGCTTTGCACCCCCTGAGCTACATCACTGCTCAAAGCTACAGACAGTTGTAGAGGAAGGAAAATGCCCTTAAGATCCCATGGCTTGGATACTGGAGAGTTTTAGGAGAAATCTCTCTTTTATGCTGAAGATGAGAATTTTGCCTTCCTTAACACAACACCAAGGACCAAACAGAAACCAGACATTGGCATACAGATCAAGGAACCCCTTGATTCAGGGGTGCCCAAACCCCCGCCCTGGGGCCACTTGCGACCCTCGAGGACTCTCAGTGCGGCCCTCAGGGAGCCTCCAGTCTCCAATGAGCCTCTGGCCCTCCAGAGATGTGCTGGAGCTCACACTGGCCCAACGCAACTGCTCTCAGCATGAGGGCGACTGTTTGACCTCTTGCATGAGCTGTGGGATGAGGGCTTCCTCCACTGCTTGCTATTTCACATTTGTGATGCAGTAGCGGCAGCGAAGGAAAGGCCAGCCTTGCTTTGTGCAAGGCCTTTTATAGGCCTTGAGCTATTGCAAGACCTTCATTCATTCATATAAGTTCATCTTTAGTATATACTTTTATGTAAACGTATGTAAATTTATTCAAATTTTAAATATAAATTAATTCTTTTTTTCCCCGGTCCCCGTCCCAGTGTCAGAGAGATGATGTGGCCCTCCTGTCAAAAACTTTGGACACCCCTGCCTTGGATCAGTGGAGGGTTGGGGGCATGAACTCTACCCAGCATTGGGATTCCTGTCTACATGGGCCCCAATCCAGCTACAATGTAGAAAATGCTCCTGTTGGTGCCAGTGGAAGTCATTTTCCCAGCACCAACAATTGTAGCACTATCAGATTTATTTCTGTCGGTGGAGTGAGGATAATTCCTATAGTAATGACTTTCTCTTGTCCATCAACCCCAGGCCAGAACTCTTCCCGGGATGAGCAGGGAGCATGTGCTCTTCTCTCTACACACCTCAGCTCCTCCCTGAAGGAAAAACCCATCCAGTACCGGGAAGTGCAGGGTAATGAATCAGATGTTTTTATGGAGTATTTTCCCCATGGCATCAAATACCAGGTGAGAGAGAGAACTGACCGGACTAATTTTCAAGCTGCAGCCCTTGTTCCTTGACTCCACTTTGCTTGGCGCTGATCTAAATATCACCTTCCCATGTATCCGATGGTGCACCAGCTGCTGCCTCTGTCACTCCTCTTCTGCTGCCCTTGATTTTAAAAGGAAAAGGCAAATGGAAAGAAAGAGGAAGTGTAGAGGAGAGGGGAGCAGTATGCAAGAGTGTTGGAGACACTCTAGCCCACTACTCTCTTCTCCTCCAAAACTTCCTTTTCTGCTTCATTCTCCTCTTCTTTTTAAAACCCAAGGAGCAACAAGAAGAGGAGCAGTGGAGGTGGGTGTTTAGGACGTGGGCACATAAATGCCAATCCACCATCCTAGGGGACCACCCAGTGTCCTGGCTGTTCAGAAAAGAATTTGTGTTGAGCTGTAGACACTCTTGACTCCTACTAAGTTTTTATTTTTGCATGCACTGCTGATCTCATAGTTGCCATTGTAATCAAATTGATTATTTTATCATTTGTTTTTTAGATTGCCTTGTGGTTTTAATAATCACATGCTACATCTTGCAACTCAAAAAACGTTCAGCTAGACATTTATAAATAGATTGCGGTCAGCCTTGGGGGAGATAAAGAGATGGGGTGCATGATGGTGATGCAAGCCTGTTAGAAAGAGGAACTGAAGGGAACAGAGAAAGCAGCCAAACTCCTTTTGCAGCTGGCTTCAAGAATGACACCCATAAGACATTTTTAAGATGTCCTGTTGTAGGCAGCTTTGACTGCTGTTCAGTTTTTTCTGCCAGCCTTCTCTGGTTTTAGCAGTGCCCTGACTTTTTCCCAGGGTGAGTTTTTCCCAGGGCAGAGATGCAAAAAGCTCCACCTGTAGAACTTCTCCTTGTCAAGATCCTGTCAAAGGCAATGCAAGATGCTGTCACAGGCCTCCTGTTAGGAGGGCAACAAAATGATGGTGATGGTAGTTCTACGGTGTTAAGAGCCCATGTGGTGCAGAGGTGAAAGGGCTAGCCCAATCGCTGGGGAGACCAAGGCTCAAATTTATCCATGGCCATGAAGCTTGCTGGATTCCATTGGACCAGCCACTAGCAGCCTAACCTACTTTGCAGGGCTGCTCTGAAGAGAAAGTGCAATGATCTCTGTATACGTTGCCCTGAGTTCCTTGGAGAAAAGGCGGAGTACGAATACAATAAAATATGGCTGCATTTTGTTTTTTGACTAGAAAATAGCAGGAAGTGACATCAATAGCATGCCTCTAGCATGCTTCCATTTTGATTTGTTAACAAATAACAAAATGGTGCCAAGTCATTAGAACTCAAGGACACGGGGGGCCGCTATTTTTACCATAATGCACAGAGGCCACCATGTTTAACAGGTTCGAGTTCGAAAGACAGATTGCTAGTGTAGTGAGCATGCTAGAAGTGGAAAAACAAATGCGACCTGGGCATGCTAGAAGGAAAATAACAACCAGCTTTCAAGCACTACTAGCTGAAAAACAAATGCAGCCTATGTTTGGCTTCCAGCAATCTGTGGTGTCCTTTAAAGTGGTGCCCTCTTATATTTAGCAGGGGGAGAGTAACTGCCCCTCTTCACCCCACCATGGCATCTTTTCCAGTGTCTGTTGGCAGTCCTGGCCACTGTGCTCTCCGGGACAAGCCTGGAAGTGCCGCTGTCCCGCTTTCTAAGGCTTCCAGAACGCCTTAAAATGTCACTTCCACTTTTCGGAGGGAAACTGGAAGTGACATTTTAAGGTTCTCTGGAGGCCTTCGAGGGCCCTTGGAACACCTCTGGATGGGGAGACAGCAAGCATAGGCAACCCTCAGGGAAGCACGGCATGGCCACTGCCCTGAGGGTCATCCAGGAGTACTTGCACCCATGGACCCCCCCAACTATGCCACTTTTGCTGGTGTCTCTTCTCCATCTCTTTTTAGACCATGAGCCCTTTGGGGACAGAGAGCCATTTATTGATTTATTTTACTATATAAACCACACTTGTTGAAAAGCAGTATATAAATACTTATTAATAGTGTGTGACTTCTCCACGGAAAGTTTGTCCAAGCCTACACAACCTGGTTTAAGTCTGAAGGTGCCCAATTTTGTCTTGCTTCACCCCACCTCAAACTAGCTGTGGCTTTTCCCTCATGCCACCTCTTATTTCCTGGAGGTTCATCCCCCCCACCTGACCTCTGGAATCTCTGCTATTTCCTTACGGACCTCACCCCCCACTTTCTGTGCTCCTCAGGAAGGAGGTGTGGAGTCTGCCTTTCACCGCACCCAGCCCAGCCAGCAGTCTGGCCCCATCCACAAACTCTACCAAGTCAAAGGGAAGAAGAATATCCGAGCCACTGCAAAGGACATCAGCTGGGCTAGTTTCAACACTGGCGATTGCTTCATCTTGGACCTGGGAGAAGTGAGCCCTGAAGGGAGAAAGCACTGGGGAGGAGAGGGCAGGCAAACATGTTGGGCAGTGTCAGGCATGATGGTGATGTGCCCATATGCTGCTAATGTATGACAAATATATGTGTGAGAATACCATGGCAGGGAGCCCGCTGGGCAAAGCAGAATGGTGTCTGGGTTTATAGGTGTGGCTCAAGATCTTCCAGCACCTGAGGGGGTGCACAAATTGCCTCTGCCCCCTTCCTCAGCAGCTTGCCAGGTGGCACAAAGAGGGGCCACTGCTCTTCCTCATCTTCATATACCACTGAATTGAAAGGAAAAGGGGAATTGCTTAGAAGAGGAAGTGTGGAAGAGAAGAGCATGGGAGGCTAGAGTGCCTCTTCTGCTCTGTTCCCCTGTTCCTTTTCAAAGCCAGCAAGCATGGGAAGTAGTGGTGTAGTGGTAGTGGCGGCTGTGGTAGTGGAGGAGTAGTGGTGGCAGCAGAGGAGCTGGTGAGCACCTCACTCTGCCTCATGAAGGGGCCAGTGGTGATTGGGGAACGATAGAGCGAATTGGTATGTGCCATGCCTAAAACAGGCACTGGGAATTTTCACCTTTTTCCCCCCCGTTCCTTTCAGACCATCATCAGCTGGTGTGGTGGGAAATCCAACATCCTGGAGCGCAACAAAGCCCGAGATTTAGCCATGGCAATTCGGGATAGCGAGAGGAAGGGGAAAGCCAAAGTGGAAATCGTGGCAGATGGTGAAGAACCGGCCGAAATGATAGCGGTAAGATGAGAGAGGGAGAAGTTGGTGTCTAAACAGTGTGTGGGCCTAACCAACCACCCCTGGGATTGAGGTGGAGACTATGGAGTGGAACTGAATGCCTCTGAAGACCTGGTGCTAGGAAGCAATGCAAAGGGAGGGGCAGAACTTTTTATCTCTTGCTTTTGGGCTTCCAGTGAGGTATCTTGTTGTCCACTGTGGGACAAGGTAGGTCTAGGCCATGAGTCTGATGCACCAGGGTTCTTTTGTCATCTATTGACGCTGTACTTGCATCATGGAGATATGAACTCCTCAGTGGGAAAGCTGGGGGGGACACAAAGTCCTATGTTTTAGTTGACAAGAGTCCATACCGAGAGGCTCTCAGGACTTCACGGAGGGGTACACAATACTGATTTTGAGATATTTTCAGGGTGACTTTGTCACTTGATGGCTGCAAAAATCTTAAATGACTTTTGTAAAAGGGCCATGAACTCTCCCACTTACCTCCAGCAAGACGCTACGAAATCTCTTCTGTGGGAGACATTTCAATGGATACATCTTGCATATTCTGCTGCCGTGTGTCCTGCAGACCAGCAAAGGTGACTTTCAGCAGGTCTTGCATTGCTAACATTGCATTTGAACTGGACCCACAAGGGGGCTTGTGAAGTGTGGAGATGAGGTTCTCAGGCCAGAGATTAATCTGCTGCAGAGAGGAAGATGTAGCACCATGGCAAAGAGACGGAGCTACAAATCAATGTCTTTTGAATCTCAGCTCCACCACAAACTCATTATGTGACTTTAGGAAGTCTCAGACTTCCCCACTTGCAAAATCCAAATAAAGCTGCTTACCTTTATAAGACCATTGCAAGGATTTCATCAAGATAATACAGAACATAAGAACAGCCCCACTGGATCAGGCCATAGGCTCATCTAGTCCAGCTTCCTGTATCTCACAGCGGCCCACCAAATGCCCCAGGGAGCACACCAGGTAACAAGAGACCTGCAAGGCTTCCTGGGAATTGTAGTTAAGAACATAAGAACAGCCCCACTGGATCAGGCCATAGGCCCATCTAGTCCAGCTTCCTGTATCTCACAGCGGCCCACCAAATGCCCCAGGGAGCACACCAGATAACAAGAGACCTCAACCTGGTGCCCTCCCTTGCATCTGGCATTCTGACATAGCCCATTTCTGAAATCAGGAGGTTGCACATACACATACATACAGGTGAAAGTCATGACCCTCTCAGAAAAGCAAACTACAAATGCTAAGTATTATTATTCTAAACACTTTCTAGTTCATGATCAAGCCACCGTTGACTCAAACCTTTGTTGGAATTGGACATGGTTTCACTTTTAAGCAAGCTGCTCCCTGCAGCCTCAGTCTTCCCTATCTAGAATATGGGGCTAATCATTCTTACTTCCCTTACAGGGTTGTTGAAAGAGGACTACATCAGGCAGTACATTTAAGGCACTGTACAAATGCTAAGTATTATGTCCCGCTACTTTTCTAGGTTCTGGGCCCTAAACCAGTTCTGAAAGAGGGCAGTCCTGAAGAGGATGTCGTGGCTGATCAGAAAAATGCCACTGCAGCAGTATTGTATAAGGTAACAAACCTAACAAGCTGTGCTGGATCAAAGCTGCGCTCAGCAAAAGTCCACATCACCCATTGCCCTGCTTCTGACAGTGGTCAGTCCAATGCAGGGCTCAAACCTACAGCCCTTCCCTCCTCTTCCTTCCACTCTCAAACAACTGGCATATCACCATATCATGTGGCAAGGAGTTCCAGGGATTAATCTTTAGAATTTGCTATTTTCCACTATGAACACCAAGCTCATTCAGAGCTGTACTACCTAATCAGGTCAGTTCACCTGGTTGCCAGGATGGAGGGGCCAGGGTAGAAGTTAGGGTTGACCTTGAGATATGAGAGAGCATGTCAGTTCCAACATTACATTATGTGGGGGGGTGGGGGAAATCTCCAGGAATAGGTTCGATTGGAGTTGGCAACTTTATGTAGTACACTGTGGGGGAAAAAAGCTTTTCTTTCCTTGACAGGTTTCAGACATGACCGGTAAAATGAGCTTGACCAAGGTATCCGGGTCCAGCCCATTCCGCCAAGATCAGCTCATCACAGATGACTGTTTCATCCTGGACAACGGCCAGTGCGGCAAAATTTACGTTTGGAAAGGTGACCCTCTCTGCCCCTGCCATGAAAACAGCCAAGAGTACTGGCTCCCCTTGCCTTTTGGGGGAAAGAGGCAGCTTGCACCTTCCTGCCCTGCTCTACTCGATTTCTGCCTTCTCCAGCCTGTGCTTTCCTTCTCTTGAACAGGTCTCAAAGCCAACGAACAGGAACAGCGGGCGGCTTTGAAGGTGGCCGAGGACTTCATTACCCAGATGAAGTATCCCCCAAATACGCAGGTAAGGAGGATAACCTGCCAATGTTTTCAGAAGGCTTGGATAGAGGAGGTTAAACAGGCTCCTTGCCCTGCATTCAGGAAAATGGCCGTGCTTCCTTATGACTGCACAAGGAGTGTTAGTGTGGAAGAGTGTTCAACACACAAGGCTTCTCTTTCATTTGGGAGCCCCAATTGCCCTAGTTCAAGTATTAGCCGAGAAAGAATAAAAAGCACCTCTACCCCCCGGCTTTTTCCATGCCATGGACAATTTCTTAAGCCTCTGCTCTATTTATCTCCATCCCCACCTTGTCATCTGCCTTCTAAATTAAAAAGTACAAATAGTTTAGTTTTCATTTTTCCTTCTAGGGGTCGTGTCCCCATCCCTCAGTTGTTTTGGGTGGTCTTTTCTATTGCTGAATGCTCTTTTGTTGGAATACTTTATTTTTCACATCTTTTATACCACCCTTTCTCCAAGGAGCTCAGGGTAGTGTACATGGTTCCTTCCTTCCTTCCTTCTGTCCTTGCAACAACCCTGTGAGGTAGGTGAGACTGAGAGGGAGTGACTGGCCTAAGGTCATCCAGGAAGCTTCATGGCTGAGAAGGGATTTGAACCTAGAACTTCCAGGTCTAAGTACAACTCCCAAACCATTACACCATCCTGGCTCTCTCTCAAGATCCCCTGACAGATGAACCAGGATGAAGTCTGTCTGTAGTCAGACTATCCTGTATACAGTTTTTCAAATGTGGCCACACCTTACATGAGGTGAAGGCTTATATCCTCTGGATATATACGTATAATATACGTATCCTCTGGTTATACATTTGAGCCACCCACTAGTTTTTCTCCAAACTAATGGGGCAGCATGGATTTCTGTCTGCACTGGAGTTCTCCTTTTCACCTGCCTTTCTCCCCATTTCAGGTGGAGATCTTACCCCAGGGCCGTGAAAGTCTTCTCTTCAAGCAGTTCTTCACCAACTGGAAATGAAACGAGTCTGAATCCTGAAGCTGTCATTGCAACAATCCCAAACCTGTGCCTTAATCTCTGCAGCAAGTCTTAAGCCTTATTAAATTGGAGCCAATGTGTCATCCGCTCTAACATTCATCTTTTGAGTAGTGGGGTTACTTCATCAACATCCTTGTATTCCAGACACAGGAGGAAAAAAAGAAAGGCAATAGCTCAGTGGTGTAGCAGAGGCTCTGTGTACAGAAGGTCCCAGGTTTAAGCCTGGATGTCTCCAGTAAAAAAGAATCAGAAAGAAGGTAATGGGAAAGGGCTCTGCCTCCAACCTTAAAGAGCTACTGCCAGTCAGAGAGTAGTAGGCTAGATTGACCAAGCTGCTTTATACTGCTTGGATTGTTGGAGCTTAGAGCATTGCAAAGGACACACTTGGAGTATGCACTGTCACTAGAGTGACATGATCTCATTGTTCTTCCCACAGCCAAGTAGTAATATGGGACTACAAACCAATCCAGCATCTCAACCAAGGGACAGGGCTTTCAGAATCATAGAACGTTAACATTGGAAGGGGTCTTGGAGGTCATCTAGTCCAACCCCTGTAGCTAACACTACCATGCCTCTGACAGATGGCCCTCTGCTCAATAACCTCCAATGATGGAGAGCCCACCACTTCATGAAGCAGACTACTCCAGTGCTGGACAGTTCTTACACAGTTAGGATAGTCTTCCTAAATGTCCAGCCTAAATCTACCTCTGTGTAGTTTCAACCTTTGGTTCTAAGTCAAGAGCCACAGAGAGTAAGTCTTCCCCTTCTTCTGCAAAACGCCCCTTCAGCTACTTGAACACACACATCTCCTTAGTCTTCTTTCCCCTTCGTTTACGCCTTCTCCAGGCTAAACACACCCACCTCTTTTAACAGCCTGAATGTGCTCTACTGGGTTAGGATGTGGGTACAGAAGCCACTGAGAAGACATGATAGTGCTGCTGCCCTCACTAAGCCTCAGGCAAGTGCTGCTTTGAAAACCCCTTTATTAACCATTCAAAATGCACATGAAAACATGACATAACTTAATAACTGGATATACTGTAGTCCCATGGCTTTTGATGCCCATTTTGTCTTTGTGGCAATAGGGCACATGGATATATATGTGCCCCTGTTGCCTCTTCCAGCACAAGAAAAGTGAGCCATAGGTCGCAGAGTACCCAGCAGAGGGCATTTGCTTCTTGGAAGAGGGAGATCCATCTGCAGTTGCAGACAAATCAAGCTGCCACTGAAGGAACTGGAGTGGGGAGAAGGGAGCTGACTGGCACCGTCTCCCTCCTTTTCCAAATTCTGCTTGAACAGCAAGCAGCAGGCCTCTGACTTTGCCCCTCCCATTCATTCAACAGAGACTGGCTTTTAGCTTCAATGAAGCTTTGTCAGTAACCCCAAGAAGGCCCAGGCCAGCCTCTCTGAATCACTCCACAGCTGTGCCGACAGGGGAATAACCGCAGAGAGGCTGCTTTTGTGTAGCTCCCCAAAAAGAGAGTGACTCACGGCTTCCTTGCCAAAGCAGCATGTTTGTTCCGGGTGCCGGTCACTCCTGCAGAGGTGCTGGTCAGCTCACACACTGCAGAATTAAGGGCCCCCAAAATGCACACGCTCACCTTCTGCCTTTGGAGGACACTGTGTTCTTCCAGAATTTTCTAGCTGGCCATCTGGGAAGGGTCTTCTTCCAAGCTCTTCTAAGAAGTGCATTGTGGGAGTTCTAGACAGGATGCTACAGAGCCCTGTGGAAGCTTTTGTACCACGGGGGGGGGGGGCATCATAATAACCTGTGGCATTTGGATAGTTCTCTCTGTGCCAAAGTATTCACATGTATTATTTTACCTTACTGGACTGTTGTATCAAGTCAGTATTATTATACCCATTTTGCAGAGGGAAGGACTGTGGCTGAGGGCGCAGCTTGCCTGAGGCCATCTAGTGGGTTTATGTCTACATCATGTCTACAGGGACATCAAACCCGGGACATCCTGATTCACAGCTCAGTTTTTAAGCCACTGCACAGCACCAGTTCTCATTTGCACCAGAGGATTGCCATTCTAATTACATGCTTCCACCATGCAGGGAACTCCCACTAAGGAACCTCCATCTATATCCCATGGCAGGGATACTTCCTGTCCCATTTCACTGGGATTTCTCTGCCATGAACGTGCAATGTAGCCCTTCGGGTAGGTGACACCAAATGCCACTTGTAGAGAGCAAGACCCAGGAGACGTCCCTCGTCAGGCAAATCCTTGCAGTGCCAGGAGAGCAAGCAGCAGGCCATTGAGCGAGGCAGATGAGGCAGCAGGAACTGCTGAGCAGAAGCATACGCAGCGCTCAATCTCCAGCTGTGGACCCCGCAGGTCTGGCTGGAGTTCCACTCCTGACGCTGGGCTGGTGGGCATGCTCATGGGAGGATAGAGCTCAGCTGTGCAGTCCAGCCAGTCCTTTGCTATGGAGCGAGGGTAGCCTGCCTGAGGCATGAAGTTCTGCCGGTCGTACTTCCAGTACTCTCGGCCCTTAAAGGCAAAGAGCGTTCCTGCAGGAAGAGAAGGGAGTTTAGGGGGATCAGCACTAAACAAAGAGGGTATTTGGAGGAGACAGTGAAAGTATTCACTGGGGTAGAACAGCTTTACAGGAACTGGCATTTTGAGTACCAGCCAAGGGGACAGTGAAGATGCTCAGAGGACAGCAGTGAGGACAATGGAGGGATAATGTTGACCTCTTGAGGATGCCTCATCAGCCTCTGGAAGACACCGAGTCATTCATAAAGCCTGAGTGGTGGGGAGCTAAATCCATCAGCAGTGAAAAATATAAGAAAACATGAGGGAAGAATTGGGAGTTTTCATAACAGATTACAAATGTCGGGGGAGTGATGATTTGTCCCCACCCCTTGCTAAGGCACCCATTCTTCCTAGCTTGATAAAATACCACAAAAAGCACAAGAAGCTTCTGTGCATTGAACAAGATGGCCCACGGGGGGTTGACGGAATAGCAGTGGTTCCCAAACTGCACTGCGGAGACCCATGGCACGTGGCGAACTCACTGCAGGATGTCGCCGGTGGTCCTTCCTGGCTCACTGGGCCGAGAACGTGTGAGATCTTGCGCAACTCTCGCAAGGTTTAGCATGATGGCACAGCCATGACAGGGCACCGTAGAAGAGGACCGTAACCGCGGTAAGTTTGGGAACGGCTGGGATATGGGTTCTGCTTTCCGCATGATGCAAATGTTCAGAAAGAGAACCTGCTTCCCATCAATCATGCACTCCTTAGAAAGGAGAGGACAGCTTGGGAGTCTAAAGGTGTTTCTCTGTTAGTGAAATGACTGCATCTAGCAGCCACTAGATACAGGTGCAGGCAACTCCAATCAAATATGAATGCACTGAAAGATCAGCATCACCACAAGGGTAAGGAGGGACAAACTAGAGCCCAATGCCCTGGAAAAGCACAGACTCACCATCGCTCTCACTCAGCACCGCGTCTACAGAAGTGGGGAACTGTTCCCAGGGTGCCTTGTCGATGGGGAAGCCTTCCACCAAGTGGCCTGTAGCCTCGTCGTAGCACCAGTGGAGCTCTCCCTTGAAGAAATAGGTTTTCCGGTCTAAGGGCCACGAAAAGGCACTGTCGATACCCCCTTGGGGCAGACCAAAGTCTGTGACCGGGCGAGGGTAACCCTCTTCCACACCGTTGTCCTTAAAGACCCAGTACAGGGGCCCTTGCGCAGGGAGAGGCAGAGAGAAAAGATCATCAATCAGAGCAGCCTTGCCCTGGCCCCGGGAAACGGAGTGGAAAGCTTGTGTTATTTCTGCAGAACCCTGAATGTGTGGTGTGCAGATCTAGATACCACCACCACCACCCCACGGCCATGTGGCCTCTTTGGCACAAGCCCCTACATAACCTACTGCAACCAAATTATATCCTATGCATGTTTACTCACAATCAAGTCCCATTGTGTTCAATGAGTGAGTTTAGGTTTGCAGCCTTAATACGTGTAACTGTAATAAACACATATGTATCTATACATGCCCATCCCCATCTCCCTCCCCCTTCCTCTGTCATCTCCTCTCTATTGACTGTAAGTTCCTCAGGGCAGGGACCCACCCTTATATACTTTTTTTGGAAAACACATCTAGCAGTTACTTATCAGGATGGCTGCATGCCATCTCCAGCTTCAGTGATAGGCTGCCTCCGAAGGGGGGGATGAAAGAGGAGGGCTGCTGTGATCACACCCTGATGTGGGCTTCCCCACAGCTCGCAACTAGTCGCCGTGGAATACAGGCTGCTGGATCTGATCCAACAGTGTTCGTCTTCCTTTTGGAAACAGGTCCCCCCCTTCCATTATCTCGCTTGTGCTGCTCTTACCGCTGAAGAAGAGGATGTGGTGATCGGTGTGTCTCTCGTAAACAGCATCGACCTTGAGGAGAGTAGAAGGGAGCCCTCGCCAAAAGCCGGTGATCGAGGCCGGGCGCAGTGAGGTGAGGTGTCGCCCTTGGGTGAGGCGCCAGAAGTATTGCCCTGCCACAGGTGGGAGAGGGATACAGACATTAAATCTTCCTCTAGACCAGGGGTGCCCAGGGAGCCCCCAGTCTCCAATGAGCCTCTGGCCCTCCGGAGATTTGTTGGAGCCCACACTGGCCCAAAGCAACTGCTCTCAGCGTGAGGGCGACTGTTTGACCACTCATGTGAGCTGTGGGATGAGGGTTCCCTCCACTGCTTGCTGTTTCAGGTCTGTGATGCAGTAGCGGCAGCAAAGGAAAGGCCAGCCTCGCTTTGTGCAAGGCCTTTTATAGGCCTTGAGCTATTGCAAGACCTTCATTCATTCATATAAGTTCATCTTTAATATATTCATTTATGTAAACATATGTAAATTTATTCAAATTTTAAATGTAAATTAATTCTATTTTTTCCCTTGGCCCCCCGACACAGTGTCAGAGAGACAATGTGGCCCTCCTGCCAAAAACTTTGAACACCCCTGCTCTAGACTAGAGGAGAAGCTGAAGTGCTACTAGCTCAACAGCATTAACAGATTACAAGGCTGTATCTGCAGTGGTGCCCTAGGAGGTCTGTCAGATTATTATTATTAACAGTATTTATATACCGCTTTTCAACTAAAAGTTCACAAAGCGGTTTACAGAGAAAAATCAAATAACTAAATGGCTCCCTGTCCCAAAAGGGCTCACAATCTAAAAAGACGCAATAGAATACCAGCAGACAGCCACTAGAACAGACAGTGCTGGGGTGAGGAGGGCCAGTTAACTCTCCCCCTGCTAAAAAAGGAGCACCCACTTGAAAAAGTGCCTCTTACCCAATTAGCAGGGGTCCCCCCCTTTTACTTTTAGTGAATAAGTTTTCATTTATTATTCGTTGGTTTTACTCTGCCATTTTACTGTAATCTAAGCTTTGCTTTTTTCTCTTTTTAATTTTTCTCCCCAGTGTTATTGCTTTCTAACATGCAACAGAAATATTTGCTCCTTTTTATTTTCTTGTTGCATGCTGGCTTCCAAAGTCGCTAAGCTTGAAAGGCAAGGTCTGAATATTTTAAATAAATTAAGTGAACATTATCGTCATCTCAGATTCTTCCAAGTCCACGGCAAGGAAAAGACTCGAGATGCGTTTTGGAAAGGGCTGCAAGAAACTTCTTCATGCGCAAGGCCACAGACCTTTGAAAAAGAACGTCTCCCCTCTGATCTGAGCCACAGCGTCAATGTTGGCAGCACAGCGATCGGGAAATTCCCTCCCTGACCTAAAACAAAAACATGGAAAATGACAGTGGTCCATGCAATGCGACTCCTGGATGCCGTGTTTAAAACAAAAGCAAATAAAAACCACTAGGTCAGTGGGGAGGAAATGTCACATGCAGCATTTTGGAGGGATCCAAAATGGTAGGGCTGGTCTACCCACGAGGCCAACTAAAATGGGTGCCTCAGGCAGTAGATTGGAGCAGAGTGTTCATCATCATCTGCCTGCTTGCCCCCACTTCTCCTCCTACTGCTCCCTGGCTTGGAAAAGGAAGAGGGCAACAAAGCAGAAGAGGTAGTGTGGAGGAAAGAAGAGTAGAGGGCTAGAGTGTCTCCAACATCATTGTTGGAGTGTCTAGTGCTCCCGCCTCCCGACTGAGTAAAGGGCACTGTCTTACCTGAGGGCAGGAAAATCAGGTGGCAGGGAGAGCAGATTGGGAAGCAGAGAAGTTACCTCTGGTTTTTCTGTGGAATGAAGAACTCTGCTCCCTGGATTTAAAAAAAGGGGAGGGGGAAATGAATGAAATGAACAAAAAAAAACCTCCCATGAGTTACGTAATTTCTGCCATGGAGTGTGGGAGATACAAAGGTGTAGACAAGCAAGACAGGAGGACAGATCAGACAATTCTAGCAGCCCTTCCTATGAATCACCGAAAAACCTGCCCGTCTATCCACCCCATTCAGCTCTGTAAAGAATTGTCTGGCTACAGTCAAGCACTGACACACAGTCACAACACAGAAACCTGCAAGACTTAACACCCCCTGTAAGAGGTGTATTTAACACACTGCAATTTTGGGGTAAGATCTTCCTAACCCCAACCAGCACTGCTGAGTCCTCCAGCCACTGCACATACCGTAAAGCTTCTGTATCTCCAGACGGTCATCCATCTGCAGCTGGTACTGCAGTGGGTCTCCAACAGGTCCCTGGTAATAAGGGCGCATGATGGAGCGCTTGGAGGGGGAATGTGCTAGGCCAAGGCTGTGGCCAAACTCATGGACCGCCACAGCAAAAAGATCAGTGCCAAAGTCATCTGTTGAAAGATCAGAGGGGCTTGTCAAGACACAAGAGAAGGGAGAGCATGCACTGAAAGCCAGCATCACACAATGGCTACGGCAGCCATTTTCAACCAGTGTGCCAAGGCACATTGGTATGCTGTGAATGGTCTACAGGTATTCTGCAGGGGTTTGGGAGAGGGTCATATATTAGTAAGGCCACTGGGGAATGTGAGACCCCTACTAACAGTGCAGTGTGCCTTGTCAATTGTTAAAAAACTGATGGTGTGCCTTGACAATTAGCACCGTGGCTACGTGCCATGGGATGAAAACGGTGGAAGATCACTGGGCTATGAGATGGAGCAGTGAGTCAGGACGTCCCCAGTGCAAATCTCAACACTTGGTAGCCTTAGGCAAGTCACTCCCACTCAGCCTCTCCCGTCTGCCACGGCCTTTTCCAACTGAAAACCTGAAGAGTGACACATAAGAACACAAGAAGACCCCTGCTGGATCAGGCCAAAGGCCCATTTAGTCCAGCTTCAGGGACTAGATGGGCTCACCAGATGCTTCAGGGAACACACAAGATATCTGCATCCTGTTGCCACTCCCTTGCACCTAGCATTCAGAGATTACTTACTTCTGCAACCAGGGGGTTACACATACCCATCAAGTTTCATAATCTATGATGGACTTTTCTTCCAGAAATCGGTCCAAGCCCCTTTTAAAGGCATCTTGGCCAGATGCCATCACCACATCCTGTGGCACTGAGTTCCACAGATTTAATTACACACTGGGTAAAGAAATTTTTTTTTTTGTCTGTCCTTACTCTCCCAACACTCAATTTTAGTGGATGTCCCCTAGTTCTGGCATTATGTAAGAGGGAAAAGAGCATCCCTCTATCCATCCACTGCATAATTTTGTATGTCCCAATTATGTTCCCCCACCAGGCACCATTTTTCTAGGCTAAAGAGCCCCAAATGCTGTAGTCAGTCCTCATAAGGGAGATGCCCCAGCCCAGTAATCACTTGGTCGCTCTATTCTGCTCCTTTTCCAGTTCCCTACAGAGCCAAAAAGCAGGGCAAACATATTTTAACAAACATATAGATCTCCCATCCTCCCCAACAGTTCCATTTTTGCCTTAAGGTTACTAAACATCTTCACAGTAACTCATCCACACATCCCATGAAATTCAACTCACCTGGTGAACGGAAGGTCCATTCCTCATCACTGTCAAAATGGACATTGCCAGCCCTCTGGGGGTCTCCAGGGAAGAAGGCGTGGGCCACCATCCCGCCTGGCCCATCAAAAGGGTAGCCGTCGTGGTGGTCCAGCCGAAGGAACTCCACAGAAAGGTCGGCACTGTAGCTACCCACCTCGTGGAAATTCAAGGGCGTGGCCTCACTCCACACTTTCAGGGCATAGTACATCAATGCACGCATGGTCTCTCGGCTGAGATGGGCTTCTCGGGGGTAGGTCTTCACTCTGTGGTAGAGACAATGTACAGATGAGAGCAGTCATCTCTCCATCTTATTCTGCCTGGGCCAGATACTGGAAGGAGCATTTCACACAGTCAGAAATGAACTAGGGCCAGAGTGGGTTCAAATAACTATGAAGGTCAGTGTAGTCAGTTCAAAGCTCAAAGTTGGAACAGTTCAAAGTTCAAAGAGGGACATGATTGAGACATACAAAATTATGCAGGGGATGGACAGAGTGGATAGAGAGATGCTTTTTACACCCTCACTTAACACCAGAACCAGGGGACATCCACTAAAATTGAGTGTTGGGAGAGTTAGAACAGACAAAAGAAAATATTTCTTTACTCAGCATGTGGTTGGTCTGTGGAACTCCTTGCCACAGGATGTGGTGATGGCGTCTGGCCTGGCGGCCTTTAAAAGGGGATTGGACAAGTTTCTGGAGGAAAAATCCATTACGGGTTACAAGCCATGATGTGTATGCGCAACCTCCTGATTTTGGAAATGGGTTATATCGGAATGCCAGATGCAAGGGAGGGCACCAGAATGAGGTCTCTTGTTATCTGGTGTGCTCCCTGGGGCATTTGGTGGGCCACTGTGAGATACAGGAAGCTGGACTAGATGGGCCTATGGCCTGATCCAGTGGGGCTGTTCTTATGTGCTTAACTACAATTCCCAGGAAGCCTTGCAGGTCTTCTTGTTATCTGGTGTGCTCCCTGGGGCATTTGGTGGGCCGCTGTGAGATACAGGAAGCTGGACTAGATGGGCCTATGGCCTGATCCAGTAGGGCTGTTCTTATGTTCTTAACTACAATTCCCAGGAAGCCTTGCAGGTCTCTTGTTATCTGGTGTGCTCCTTGGGGCATTTGGTGGGCCGCTGAGAGATACAGGAAGCTGGACTAGATGGGCCTATGGCCTGATCCAGTGGGGCTGTTCTTATGTTCTAAAGTTTGTTGTGTGACAGCTTGATCACAGAGAAGAGGCAAGTTTATCACCTCTGGGATTTGTTACAGGTCAGAAATTTGTTCAGTTTCTCATGGTTGCAAAGTTTGGTTCTTTGAGGATAACAGATGGTCATGTTCGGGCATCCCTCAATTTAGGAGTGTATATACTCTCCACCTCCTTCTAAGCCATATACCCGATAGAGGCTGTTGCTGTCTGGAAATTGTAAAAATTAGCCTCTACTGCTGAACTTTTTGCCTGCTGGCCCCCTCTAGCGTTACCCTAGGATGAAAAAAAAAGATCAGTATGAGTGCCAGGCAATTCTTACCATGCTTACTCAGAAAACTACCCCGAAGTGGAGGAGAAGAGTTGCTTCCAAGCTATCTAAGAAGGGAGCCTGTGTGGTGCAGTGGTTAGAATGCTGATCTTAGATGAGAAGACCTGGGTTCAGATTCCTGCTCAGCAATGAGGTCCTGGAATTGATCCCCCACAGATATCATGGTATGACAAGAAAGCTATGATGTGTCCGATTTGGGCATCAAAGGCACACAGAGAGACAATCTTGGTGAATGTGCCGTATGCTACACCAAGCACGTTCATGTATTAATTCAATGCATTCATATATTAATTCATATATTAATCAATTTTCAATCAGCGAGCT
The DNA here is from genome assembly GCF_035046505.1 of Tiliqua scincoides. NCBI lineage: Eukaryota > Metazoa > Chordata > Lepidosauria > Squamata > Scincidae > Tiliqua > Tiliqua scincoides. The sequence goes on from NC_089831.1 coordinate 13,326,164, forward strand.
GCGGCACATTTGTGTACCACAAACGATCCACAGGTGTGCTGCAGGAGTTTGGTGGACGGTCATTTTATTAGCAGGGCCATTGGGAGATGTGAGCCCCCCACGAGCAGCATAGAGCGCCTTGCTAATTGTCAAAAAAACGATGGCATGCCTTGACAATTTTAGCACCTTGACAGTGTGTCTTGAAATGAAAAAGGTTGAAAATTGCTGTATTAATTGTTCACATTTTCTTTTTTTGACAGTCTCTCTCTCTCTCTCTCTCTCTCTCTCTGAGCCCTGCCCCTCTCTGAGTTGCTCCACCTTTTGCAGCTCTGATTAATTTTATTATGAGAGAGCAAGAGTCGAAACAGAGCTGGATTAAAGCTGAGAGGGTTGGATTGGTTAATCTTTTTCTCTGCATGAGTCTGAGCAACAAACTAGCGTGACATGTTTGTTCCGCACGGCTCAGCAGTGGTCCTGAAATCCCCTTGAGGGATTTCCCCCTTATAGCTGGCTTTATGCCTTTTAGTGACAATGCTGCTGCTGGTTGCGCATCGTTTTGTGGGAGCATGCAAGGATGCGTGAAGCATCCGGGGGAACGGCGGCTTGCTTTTATCTCCAAGAAGAACTAAAAGCTGCCTTGAATGAGGAGGGAATCACTTTGAATGCACTTCTCCAGACTTTATGTGGAGCTTTGCAAGATGACAGCTTTGACTGCTACCCTTTGTTCCGCGAAAACCCATCCAAACACGGTCCAATGCCAGGCTGTGAAATGGGAACAAGTGTGCACTCTAACCCACCAGCCTTTTTAATGCTCAGTTTCTCTCCTCCTTTCCAAATCCACAGTGCAGGTGAAGGAAGAGCAGTCACTGAGACTGGCCAATTGGCTGCCTGAGGCAACTACCTCAATTGGCCTCATAGATGGGCCGACCTTGGTGCTGCCATAATAGGTACATAAGAACATAAGAACAGCCCCACTGGATCAGGCCATAGGCCCATCTAGTCCAGCTTCCTGTATCTCACAGCGGCCCACCAAATGCCCCAGGGAGCACACCAGATAACAAGAGACCTGCATCCTGGTGCCCTCCCTTGCATCTGGCATTCTGACTTAACCCATTTCTAAAATCAGGAGGTTGCGCATACACATCATGGCTTGTACCCCGTAATGGATTTTTCCTCCAGAAACTTGTCCAATCCCCTTTTAAAGGTGTCCAGGCCAGTCGCCATCACCACATCCTGTGGCAAAGAGTTCCACAGACCAACCACACGCTGAGTAAAGAAATATTTTCTTTTGTCTGTTCTAACTCTCCCAACACTCAATTTTAGTGGATGTCCCCTGGTTCTGGTGTTATGTGAGAGTGTAAAGAGCATCCCTCTATCCACTCTGTCCATCCCCTGCATAATTTTATATGTCTCAATCATGTCCCCCCTTAGGCGTCTCTTTTCTAGGCTGAAGAGGCCCAAACGCCATAGCCTTTCCTCATAAGGAAGGTGCCCCAGCCCCGTAATCATCTTAGTTGCTCTCTTTTGCACCTTTTCCATTTCCACTATGTCTTTTTTGAGATGCGGCGACCAGAACTGGACACAATACTCCGGGTGTGGCCGTAGGGTCCCTTTGGATCCAATCCATTGTCAGAAAAACATGGAGAAGGAACAAGTGAAAATCTAATAGATGCAATTTGAGCCACCAGTGCCCGCACCAGGATGTCTACCTCCAGGATATGTTCTTTTTGGTCCAAACCGAGCCAGCATTCCTTCTGCCCCGACTCTTCCTTCTCTTCCGCCGTTTCCTCCTCCTGCTCCTTGTCAAAGGGAGCTTTTCCGGGACAACGGTGATGACATCCGGCAGGGAGCAGCGAGGCATCCGGATCAGAGCCAATGTGGTATCATCTGGTGAATTTAAAATCCATCCAAGTCAACCATGTAACTTGTCATAATAGGACACGATTTATACTCAATGAGCTGGTTAACCTGTATTCACCTGATGGAATATTCCTCTCTCTATATATAACTCCCTGCACATAGAAAGCTAGCATGTCATGGAGAAAGCTCCACTGAAATCTTTTTTCCTGACATGCTAGTTTTCTAAGGGCCAATCAATGCAAGCACACAAATATTCACTCCCAAAGCATACAACCCATTGGCTCCAGATGAGAAACTTCCATTTTAGGGACAAATCTCTGCTAAAGAGGGTAATTTTTAGGATAAAAACAGCAGGTAGAGGGAAAAAAAAGAACTTTCCCCTTCCTTGGTGCCCTGGCAGCAACTGTTACCCTGCACATGCCTGATCTTGTCTGATCTTGGAAGCTAAGCAGGGTCAGGCCTGGGTAGTACTTGGATGGGAGACTGCAGGGGAATACCAGGTGCTGTAGGCTTATACCATAGTCTTTTGAGTCTGAAGGTTGCCAACCATGGTGCCCTGGTTCTGACCAGGATTGCCACAATTAGCAACAGTTGATGAGGAAAAAAAAGCACACCTCATCAGCATAGATTTTGGGGCTTGTGTAGTTTGGACTGGATACGGGTGAGGAGCAGGAGGAGGGCAGTGGTCGTCCCAAGGAGGGAAACATTTGGTGCAGTGCCTCATGCACTGGGAATTCTTGGGCTGCAATGATCTTAACAATAATGTTGTCCTCTCCGGTAGAGGATGGTCAGCACTGCCAACTATATATCCAACAAGCAGGACTGGCCCAACCATGAGGCCAACTGGAACAGTTGCCTCAGGCGGCAGATTGGGATTGCACCCACCTCTGTCCACCCACTTGCCTCCATTGCTCCTCCTCCCACTATCAGGATTGGAGAAAGAAAAAAAGGGGAAAGGGGAAAAGGGCGGGGGGGGAGAGTGTTAAGCTGGAACTTTGAGGAGTGGGAGGAACAGAGGCTGGCACATCATGAAATGAAGGAGGGTAGAGTTTGGCTTGCCACCTCATGTGTCAGGAGGTCCTGGGCTGGCCCTGCCAAGGACAAGCGTAATTTATCAAAGAAGAGTTCAGCTGGGGCCACACGTGGCGACGTACAGGATACCCGGTGAAGACCATACCTGGGATCCCAGTCTCAGCAATGCCTGCAAAACGCTGCATGCTGCGGATGGCACTGGTCACCGCCTCCCAGGTCTGCAGCTGGCCTGTTACGGGATCCGCTGGGGGAAGATATCCATACTGGGTCAGCCACTCCTAGGACAAAGGATGGAAAACACAAGTCAAAGCGGCCCCGCTTTTTCTACTGGAAATGTAACACATGCTAGGCAGAGATTCCACTGCTTTATGTCTGCAAACCGCTTCAAGGATGACTGGGCCAGTCTCAGAGGTTAATGTTTGTGTCATACAAACTCCCGTTCTAAGCAGTGGTTCTGCTCTATTGAGCGGGGGCAGAGGAGACGTTTCTATTAATCCCAGCACAGTATTTTTTCCCCCAATGTTGCCCTTGTGTCCTCCTTCAGTTAGCCCCTTCAGGTGGGGATCCATGTCTCTTGCTTAATCGATTTTGCTAGGTAAACCACGTGGGTATCCTTTTTGTTGTTGAAAAGCTGTCTATAGGTATCTAAATAATAAGAATAATAGTGAAAAATGTGAGATACAAATGGACATTTTGTGTTTCCCTTCCAACACAGCTGCTAAGAAATCAACTTCCATATAAAGCAAAACAAATGCTTCATATTGCTGTTAGCATCTGCTCCCTGCCAATCTCCCCTCCCCCTGAGGCATCTGCCTCAATTGGCCTCCTAGATGGGCCAGCCCTGTGCCTGAGTGCTAATGTTTGGCTGGGAAATTAGGTTAGATGATCAGGACACTGATGCTGTCTTGGAATTGGCCTGCCTGCATGCTTGCTTCTCTACCTCCATAATATCCATTCATCCTGTACATTTGTAAATAAAGAGATTATTCCATAGACCAGTGGTTCCCAAACTGTGAGCCGTGGCTCCCTGGGGAGCTGCAGAAACCAGCCAGGGGAGCCATGGAATCCGTGCGAAAATCCCACTGCTCTATACAAAGTATAGGATTGTAGCACTAATAGAGAGCCAGTAGGTCAAGCAAACCATCACCCAGTAGGTCAAGTGAACCATTAATAAGAACAGCCCCACTGGATCAGGCCATAAGCCCATCTAGTCCAGCTTCCTGTATCTCACAGCAGCCCACCAAATGCCCCAGGGAGCACACCAGATAACAAGAAACATGCAATGGCCCAGCAGGTCAAGCAAGCCACCAGTCAAAAAAGTTTGGGAACCACTGCCATAGACACCTGATTCTCTAGCACTTTCTCCTCCAGTGGATTCTGTAAAGGTTGGCCTGGACCACTTTGAGAAGGGCTACTATAGCACAGGAGAGAATAGGCCCCTCCACCATCCCCATCCTATCTGCTATTCAAAGATAGCTACTGGAATACAAGTAACAACTCACCACTATCTCTGCACTTTCGTCTTCTGGTGTGGACAGAGGGTCAGCACTGGAAGGCAAAGCCAACAGCAGCAGCAGTGAGATCAGAACCAGATACTCAGAGAGAGGATACAGCTTTGTCTCTTGCCTGTCTTCCAAAGGGCCATCTGTCTTCATGGGACACTTCTCCAGCCCAAACACACCTCCAGTCTCCATCCAGCCAGCACAGCCTACTTTTGGTCGGGCTCACCAGTCCTTCCAAGTCGAAAGTGACACCAAAAAGGAGCATTCACAGTTCAGCTGTACTGGCTGATTTTCTGCAGAACATCTCCCAGGCAGCTGGGATGCCAAGCAGGGGAACAGGAAGCATTGCCGTCTCGGTCCTTGGCTTAGAAGCAGCTGGGCATGAAGGCGTGAACATTGCTCCAGCTGCAAGGATCACCTCCCACACCTGGGCCTGGTGGGGGAAATGGCAGAAGCAGACACAGATCAACATCAACCTGGAGAAGGTTCCAATATGGAGTCATTCAACAAGCAGGATGCCTCTCTTAAGCCTTCTCTAGGCACACCAACCGTTTAATCCAGCTGGTGAAACTGGCTCCAGCTTGCCTCCATAACCTTTGTGTTAGTTCAGTGGTTCCCAAACTGTGGGTTGCAACCTGATTTTTGGTGGGTCTCCGAAGGATGATGGAAAGTTCAGATAACTAATTGCCTCAAGCCCTGGAACTGTTCAAAAATCAGATAGCTGCTAACTGCCCTGCAAGGAGCTGAGCTCCCGCAGTTTGCAAACTTGCATAAATAAAACATTTCTTTCTAGATTTTTTTTTAAGTCTCGCAAACCTAGGTGGGTTCCGATAGAGCAGGGGTGCTCACGCTTTTTTGGCTCAAGAGCTACTTTGAAACCCAGCAAGGCCCGGTGATCTACCAGAGTTTTTTTTACAATGTTCGCGCCATCATAACATATAACATTTATGTGTACAATGTATGTTGGTGTACCTTGAGCCCCACTGAGTATAACAGGACTTACTCCTCAGTAGACATGCCTAGGATAAGGCTGTGAGGCTGCAATCCTAGCCACACTTACCTGGGAGTAAGCCCCATTGAGTACAATGGGCCTTACTCCCGGCGTTTCCTCCCAGAGGCACCTGAAGGGGGGGGGTCGGCACTCTGCGATCTACTCATTTTGCCTCGCGATCTACCGGTAGATAGCGATCCACCTATTGAGCACCCCTGCGATAGAGTGTCATTTTTTTTTAAAATGGGTCCCAATGCTAAAAGGTTTGGGGACCACTGTGTTAGAGCACAGGGCAGTGAGTTGGCCTATAACAGGAAAGGCCAAACTGCAGCTCAGGAGTCACAAATATATTGCCATATTATATATTAACATACAATGTATGGTTCTTGGAAATAGTTCTTTTTTGCATCACAATTGCATTGGCTGAGTTCTAGTGAGGTTTTTTTTGCAAATTGGCTGAGGTTTTTTTGCATCACAATTAAGATAAAAGGTGAATAAAAAATGTTCAAGTTTTATAATTATTAACCAGGTATAAACTGAGAGGCCACTGGATTAAGATGTTCGTTTAATGTTCAAGATGATAAAATATATTTATTTTCCACATTTTTATACCGCCCTTCCTGCAAGGAGCTTAGGGTGGTGTACATAGTTACATCCCTCCTTCTGTCCTCACAGCAACTCTGTGAGGTACATGAGGCTGTGAGAGAGTGACTAGTCCAAGAACTGGCTCAGCTCCATGGCTATCTTCCAGATCCAACTCCAGAACCACTACAAGAATTATAATGGTTTTTAAACATTACGGCTCTCAAATACATGACTCTTACATTAAACAAGTTTGGCCACCTGGGTTTATAATATTCGACAGGACTAAGTGTAAGATAGCTACAGGAGAGACAGCTGGGGTTGTGTAGTAGTTGGGAACCTAGGCTACAAAATTGGGACTTCCTCCAGAATCTCATCTTTGCCATGAATTCTCACTAGGTGGCCTCAAGGCAGCCATTCCTTCTCAACCTCAGTCTTCCCGAACTGCAAAATAGGGATAATTCAATCAACTCACCATTTGCAGAGGAGAAAGACTGAGGCCAAGAGGGAGTGTCTTGCCTAAGGCCACCTAGTGTGTCCACGGCAGAGGTCTGCAACTCAGTCTTTTAACCACTATGCTAGCACACTTTTGATACATGTTGCCAGCAGAAAACACTTATATGTAAGGAACTGGGGGGGGGGAGGATTGCAGCATATCCCAAAACAAGGTTTCAACCATCCCCAGTCAGACACCCCTTTCCAAGCAGCTTGTGCAGCTCTTGGTACTGGCGTTGCTAGTGGGGTGCAGGGGGTGCAGGCTGCACCGGGTGACGCACTGGGGGTGACGCCCACGGGGGGCACGCTAACTTTGCGGCTTTCGGAGCTACCCCATCATGCCATATACCGACGGGATGCAGAATTCCCAGCGGAACACAGTGCAAAAAACAGAATTGAAATAGCTCCTTTCCTTCAAAAGTTATGGTCAAAAAACCAGAAAGAAAAAATACATGGATCCCTATGGAAAGTAAGCCATATCGCTTACTTGTGAGTAGGCGTACTTGCCATAGTCCTTCAGAAAGGGTAGGCTGAGAGGAAGCCAATGACACCAGAATGGTCCCAATCCAATGAATGCAGCCCCCAAAAACTGGAGAAGGAGGTCCCTGCCTCCCTCCCAGCTGCGTCTATTGAGCCCAAAACGAAGCCATGTGGCCGTGTTTACTTGCGAGTAGGCATACTTGCCTTAGTCCAGGCAAGAACTGAGAGAACCCAGGGCAGGCTGAGAGGACTCCAAGGACGTCAGAATGGTCCTGATCCAATGAATGCAGCCCCCAAAAACACAAAAGGGAGAAGGAGGTCCCTCTCTCCCAGCCCTATAGAAAGCGAAGCAGCCTCAGGGTTGCATTTACTCAGGAGTAGGCAGACAAGACTTGGCTGGTGGTCAAGTCAGGCAAACGGGAATGTGAGGACACCAGAATGGTCCTGATTCGATGGCTAAGGCTCAACATATGTTCCAGAAGACAGCCTCTCCCCCCCCCCCACACACACACACTAAAAAGGACAAAAAAAGTGGCTTGAATGGTAAGGGGAAAGTTTTCCATTTTGCAAAGCCAGGAGGGTCTTTATCTTGATATGCTTGAAATAGAAGAACTTTAAACTGGGCACTGGGAGGGCTGGAAATCTCACTGATTCTTTTTGGGGGGTTATTATTGCAGGCAGACTACAGAGTAAGCTCCATTTACCACTATGGGACTTACTTCAGAGTAGACATGCATAATTGGGCTCACAGGCTGCAATCCTACCCACACTTTCCCGAGAGTAAGCCCCATTGGCCACTATGGGACTTACTTCAGAGTAGACATGCATAGGATTGGGCTCACAGGCTGCAATCCTACCCACACTTTCCTGAGAGTAAGCCCCATTGACCACTATAGGACTTACTTCAGAGTAGATTCACTTGGTGGAACAGAACTGGCTCATCCTTATTTAATTATTTCTTTTATTTTAATTTAATTATTTATAATTATTTATTTTAATTTGTTTGGTGATGTCACTTCTGGCCATGACATCACTTCCAATGGGTCCTGGACAGATTGTCATTCTAAAAAGTGGGTCCTGGTGCTAAAAGTTTGAGAACTGCTGCAGTAAGGTGTTCGCAAGTTGACACAGGTGTGTGTGTGTGAGATTCTACAAGTTTTCAAAATCACTAAAATCAGAGTTTGGAGGAATATGACCATCATGTTATATATCAATCAATGTGTAATTTCATGCAGAATGTAATGAAACAAACCACATTGAAATATCTGTGTTCTAACGAAAGGTACAGCCAAAAAACCAGTGGGGGCGGGGCGATGGTACATCACCACACCCACCACCTGGGGCGTTGCCCCGCCCACTGCATGGGGTGACGTGCAGGCCTCCCGCACTGGGTGACGCAAGTCCTAGTGACACCACTGGCTCTTGGTCTCCATGTCAGGCAAAGAACTAAGAGCCAACATCAGAATCCTGAGAAGCTGCACACACACAAGGTCTGGCTCACAAGACTTTTCCCTTAGTAGGACTGAAGCATCCCTTTATCCCAGAAACCTATAGTATCCCTATAGTATTGCTCCTCCCATGTTCATGCTTGCACTCTTTGTGCTCCGAGTTTTCTGGTACTGTTTCAGCCACTACTGCTCTGAAAGAGTTGTTTCGTTCCACAAGGACAAGGCATTCCTGCATGACTTAGTGGATCAGGCCCGAGTTCAAGTTCACATCACTGCCTCAGTTCCCCCTCTGCAACACAATTATTGCAGAGCTACTTCCCAGTCGTTTTGCAAGGACAAACCAAACACAGTAAAGTCTTCTGCATATGACAAGGGCAATAGCCTCATGGGTTTAAGTACATGGTGACACAGATCCTTGCTCGTGGTCTTGAGTCACTCCCTATTGAAAAGGCCTGCTCTGCCCACCTAACCTTCACCCACCCTACAAAACAACAACCCTGCGCTTGTGGCTGCAATGATTATCCCCTAGAATGCAAGAGGAGAGAGTCAGAAGGTGCACCAGCCCCCTCTCTCCATTCCAACTGGATTCCCTTCCTCTTTCAGATCACTCAGCTCATCACTTTCATTTGTCTGCAAATTGAAGGAGCAATCCTAGGTTAATAATTTGGAGAAAGGGCTGGGGGGAGGGAGATCTCTCTCCTACTCACTTATTCCAAGCGTCCAGCCTCTTGTCTCCTGACTGGTCCCCAAGAACATCTCTCCAGCCTTGCCTCTCCTTTCATGGGATCCGCCAAGAGCTCCCTGGAATGAAGCAGCTCCTTGCCAAGCTAGAGAAAAAGACCCCTCTCCATCCCACCCAGCCGAGCCGCCCAGCAGTGACCACTCTGTGAGCCACTCTGCTGTGGCTGCTCTAATCTGCTTTGCACAACTTAATAAACAGCTGCAAGCGTCTCCTGGCTTTGCACTTAGCGGGTATTGCCTCTGGCTGCATGCTCACTGGCTCGCTCTTCGGGTTTTTTAAAACCTCTTCCTTAATGGCACAGAGATATGACATGGAAAAAAAGCCTGATGGAGCTTATTTCGAGCTCCTTCAAAACACCGTCTTTTGCTCTGTTCCGTCTGTGCATTTACTTGACGGGGGAAATGTTTTTTTTCAGAATGGGCATTAAGACAACATGGTTATCAAACTGGGCAGGTTCTTTTTCCCATTAAGGTCGCCGATTCAGACTGAAGCTATAGAGAGTGCTTCCCTCCTCCAGTATGAGGCCAAAATGGACATTCCCAGAGGCCTCCAACCCCAGCCTCCTAGGATTGCTTTCAGTTGCCACCTAGAGATTGATGCTGGTTCCTGGAGACTCCAGGCCCATCCTGGAGGGTTGGCAACCCTATTCCCCATACACCTCTGGTTTCCATTCTGAGAAGCCACAGCCCACCTTTCTACCTATGCCACCACACCAGGAAATTCAGACACCCATCTAACATGATGCAGTTCTCCCCCTCCCCTCCCAAATGCCCCAAGGAAAGAATGGGACACAGCCACTATGACCTCCTCACCTGTACACCTGTGTGTGTACAATCCTATACACACTTACCTGGCAGTAAACCCCACTGAATTCAGGGAGATTTACCTCCAAGGAAGCCTGCATCCGATTGTGCAGCTGGAGAACCAGGCCAGATCCCATCCTTGCAGCGGCAGGTCCCACCACTGATCCTTCTCCTTGACCCAACTTTCTCCCCTCCTGTCACTGGCTGCTCATCACACCCAGCCTGCCCCTCTTACCTGTGATGATGTGATCTCTAAAGCCAGCTTCAGGAAAACATCCCTTGCAACTGAGCTGTTGCTACAGAGAGGGAAGGAGGGGCAGCACATCCCAGGGCCAGGAGGAGCCTGTGGTCTTTGAAAGGGAGGGACTGCACATGAGGAGGAGGAGGAAGGAGAGGGGGGGGAGGTTGTGCCCAAGGAGGCCCTCTAGTGTCCCTGCTCCCCCCCCCTCCCCATCCCCTTCCAAATTGGTCATCGTCTGGCAAGATCCTTCTCCCACCTCCACTTAAGTAGATAGATTTTCAGAGGAGAAGTTCACAAAAGCAACAGTAAATCTCTTGGCACTTTAATGACTCACCGATCCATTGGACAAATAAATTGAACAATGGCCCTTCCCTTTTCTCTTCAACCCACCCATCATTTTTTTTTCCTTCTCATGCAACCTGCTAAAGCATTCTGTAAGAGTCCAAAACTTGCTGATGAATAAAAAGCATTATAAAATGCTTAAAAGCATAAACATTAAACCATTACACCCACTGCATGGGGAGAGATCCATCATGGGGGTGATGCGCTGGCCTCCCGCACTGGAAAGGAAAGCCATTTCCTTTGGCTTGTGTCATTCACCAGACCTGTGCCTGCCATTCTAGCATACATCAGCACCAGGTTCACCCCCAACCAGCTCTTCTTGCCCTTTTGTGCAAACCCGTTCAGCTTTGGTGACTGGTTGCATACATTCACCTCCAACCCGGAGATTCCATTGCAATCTGACCAACGCTTTCTTGGTGTTTTGGTGGAGACTTCATTGGCGTGTGCATGACCAAGGAAGCTATAGGGCTGGAGCCGCTATTTTGGGTGACGGGGTCAGGTAGGGCCTCACTAGGCTCCACTGCAGAACAATGCCGACTGACAATGCAGCCATTAATCTGCTGGGAGGCTTGTTCTGCCCAGCTAGGCTGGAGGTCGTGTCCATGGTGACAAAGACTATGGGGCTCTTATTTCTCACTGGGATCTTGGCGGCAAAAAAAAGCAGACCCCCAAAATAAGTCTTAAACCAGATTGTTGTGGAAACTAGGAAACAGAGCTTGCCTTTTGCCTCCCCAGTATAGTCCGTCTAGACAGTGCCTGAGTGACTTAGAGATATACTGGGTGGTCTCCAGAGGGGAATAAAACTCCCACAGGAAGGCCATAGCCACATGTGTCAAGGATTTGTCCCCCTCAAGGATCATCGGGTGAACATAGGCAGCTGCCAAACCGAGTCAGACCCTTGATCCATGTAGCTTGGTACTGTCAACACTGACTGGCAGTGTCTCTCAAGGGGGTCTTTACAAACCCAAGGTGGAGATTGCATCTGGGGTCTTCTGCATGCCAAGCATGTGTGCTACCGCTGTCCTTCTGGAGCAGCATAATTTCAATTACCAGGTACTGGTGAACATCAGCGAGAGTGGGATCCCTCTCACATTCACAACCAGCCTGTGAGCACCCAAAAAGCCCGTCACTGCTGAGAACAGAGTATTGGCCCAGACGAGGAGCATTTGTTCAGAAGCAACACGGCCGCCCCTATGCTCTCATCCTTATGTGCTACGCATCACTCAAAAGAGCTCTGCAGAAGGGCAAACTGAATGGACAAGGGAATGGCGCTGTGCCCAGAACATATGCGGCATATGAGTCACATTCATGGCCCCCACAATATCCTGGTGATGCACACAGCATGCCAGTGTTAACACAGTACATTAATACAAACTCAGAAGCCTGTTTTAGGGAGGCTACAGGGGACGAGCCACATCTGTTCCCCATCTGGGAAGGCCTCCCCAAACTCTTGGACCTCACTGTTCTGAAGGGTCAAAACCAGTCGGCATGGTCTTCAAATAAGTGCCTCTTCTTGCAGCAAACCCAGGCAAAGTGTTTCTTTGATCTTTCTGGAATGACAAGAGGGAGAAAAGGCATCAGCCACCACGGCAAGGCAGATGGTCATTGGTCAGCTACTGTATGTAAGCAGTACTTCTCAGCCTTTTGATTTTGATGGGGAGGGCTTCCAGACGAGATCAACACTCATGCATCACTTCCAGTGCTATGTGACAAAGAACATCTGCTCAAGGCAAGATAAGTCAAGGACCTGGGCTCCCAATGTTTGCTAGTAGCCTGGGGTTGGAAATTTGCTTACAGCACATTGCTTATCTGAAAATGCTTCAGAGGACCACCAGTGGGAAAAGGACAGACTGAGATGACCGTAAGGGTGGCACAGAATGAAAAGAAGCAGAGCCAGGATGGTGTAATGGTTTGGGAGCTGAACTTTAGACCTGGATGATCCAGGTTCAATTTCCTGCTCAGCCATGAAGCATCCTGGATGACCTTGGACCAGTCATTATTTCTCAGCCTCACCTACCTCACAGGGTTGTTGTGAGGACAAAAGGAGGAAGGGAACCACATACCCAAACTGAGCTCTTTGCAGGAAGGGTGGCACTAAAACGTGAAAAGCAAAGTGGAGAGAGGAAATAGATGTTGGGGCGAGAGACAGTTGAAAAGGCAGGAGGAGATGTCAAGGGGCCATGGAGTTTTGCAAACAGACAGGGAAGGTTATGAATGACCACAACCAGGCAAGCTGATGCCAGTTCAGGATACCAAAAAAACCACTTTGGAAATCTCCTTGAGGGGGGTTGTTCACAGCAAAGAGAACATACTACCGTCACAATAAAGTTGACCTCAGCCCAGAGTTCATCCTAGGGCAGGGGTTTCCAAACCCCAGCCCGGGGACCAGATGCGGCCCGCAGCAAGCTTCTATCCGGCCCACGGCCAGCCTCTTGTCCCGATAGCCTCTGGCCCACTCGACTGAACATGACCTGAGCTGTGCTCTGATTGCATCTGGAAGGTGTTCTGAAAGCCGGAGAGGCTGAGTGAATGAGCCCACTCATTCATTTATTCATTCATCTCTAATTTATTTATTTAAATTTTATATTTAAATAAATTTTTTCCCGGCCCTCAGCACTGCGCCAGATATTTCATGCGGCCCTATGGCCAAAAAGTTTGGAGACCCTTGTCCTAGGGCATGAGATTTGGGTTTGGAAATCTGATTTTTGGCTGATGGGGGTGGGAAGAGAAGAGAAACAGGACATGAGCTTAGAGAGAAAGGCCAGTGGTGTGTGTAAAAAAATATGTAGACTATGTGAGGTTGACACAGACAATAGGGGAGGCTTGTTAAGGCTGCAGTACTATGCCCTCTTGCCTGAGAGATAGTCCAAATGAAGTCAATGAGATTTACTTCTGACTAGACCTGAGCAGACCTGCTGTACAAGGAGTTCAACAAGTAGCAAACTGCTAGCTGCGACAACAACAAGCTGCACGGTCAAGCCGTACAAAATGCTCAAATGGGAACTGTTGGAAAGAGAGAGAGAGAGAGAGAGACTGGATGGGAAAGCAAGAGCTCAGCCAGGCTTACACACAAAAAAGATGGCTCCCATGCACTCCCAATCATAAAAATAACCCGGGCAGCACGGTTCACAATTGTAATTTTATCCCAGATGCTTGAGCCCCGCAATGGAGAAGCAGAGGCTCTGCCCCCGCAAGATTATGCCACTTCATCTCTTTAAGAGGATTGCGGCCGAGTCCGCGTCAGGGAACCTTGCGACAAGCATGATTTCACGGCCCATGGGCAAGCTCATTAGGTTGCTGGCACCAGCTGAGAGGGAGGGCAGAAGCCTCACGGCCTGGCAGGGGCACAACCCTTCCAAAGCTCTTGGCACCTTACATCAGTGTTTCTCAAACTGTAGGTCGGGACCCACCAGGTGGGTGGCGAGCCAATTGCATTCATTTCGATGTGCATTTAATTTTTCATGTGATAGACTTGATGTTGCCAGGTTATGTGACTGCATTTGGGGAAATGTTACACATCTGTACTTTTAACAGGCTACTCTATATATGCTTTTAACAATGATGGGGCTTTTTAAAACTGCTTAGGAAGGTGGTTCTTTATTTTAAATATTTTAACATACTTATTGTAAACTTTTAATTTACTTGCTTACTTGATCTGATTTTGTCATAATAATGGTTGGCAACCTTCAGTCTCCAAAGACTATGGTATAAGCCTTCAGCACCCGGTATTCCCAGGCGGTCTCCCATCCAAGTACTAACCAGCCCTGACCCTCCTTAGCTTCCAAGATCAGACGAGATCCGGCATGTGCAGGGTAACAGTTGCTATCATGAGGGTGTCAAAAATGTTCCTGCTTGATGGTGTCACTTCCGCCATTACATCACTTCCAGGTTAATGACATCACTTCCGGTGGGTCCTAACAGATTGTCATTCTAAAACGTGGGTCCTGGTGCTAAAAAGTTTGAGAACTATTGCCTTAGATCATTTTACTACAGATAAATGCAGAGGCTCTTGGGATGGTTGGTATCAACTGTGAGATAAAGTGATGCAACAGTGCTGGCTTGAGACATCTGCCTACCCGACTGAGTGCCCCCAAATGCTCCCCTTCCCAGCTGGCAGTGTACCAGATGCTGCTCCTCTTGCATCATAGATCTGAAAATAGAGAGGAACTGAGCAGAAGAGGGAGGACACTGATGAGCTAAAAAACCTGTAATAGAAGAGTGGTGTGGCCCCCATCCACCACCACCCCCACTGCTGGAGGTTACCTGTAAATGTGCCCTGGAATGGTCTGGAGCATTCCACAGGAGGATGGCACAGGGCCTTGTCCCAGGGTCCCCACCACTTGGCACCAATCCTAAGAAGTGCTTCCTATTCTTGTCACCTGAGGCAACCATCTCAGTCGGCCACAAGATTGGGCCGGTCCTGAAAAGGGGAAAGCAAGGGCCCCAGCACAAGCAGGAGGACACACCACTCCACCTAAGCTTCCATAGCCTCCAGACTGCCACCTGTCACATTTGGGTCACGGGGCTTCCACTTTCAGAATTCCCTTCTCTGTGCTCCGCAGTCATTGCTGGCTCAACTCTGCATTGGGAATTATGCCTTTCCTCCTAAAAGAAAAAAGCTTTCAGCAGCTCTGCTGTTTACAAAGACACTGCTGTCTTTCTAAGTCAACTGCAAAATGCCCCCTAAACACTGTGGCACAAGGAAAGCATGGCTGTTCTCCAGGCTAGCGCATGCCACCGTAGCTATATGCTCTTGGCCTAGTGGGCAGCCTGGAAAAGGCTGGGATCCCTTCCTGTCCCTTTCAGAGCATTAAAACCTCCTTGCGAAGTGGAAGAAGCCATTGAGTGATGCATGCAGGCTCAAGGCAGCTATAGTATCAGACTAATGATGTCTCCGCTGGTGGCAGAGGGTCCCAGGGGAGGTCAGCAAAAAGAATGGGGTGAACGGAAATGAAATTGAGGTCCAGCCCACAATCTGATTATCCATCTCTGTCTCCCTCGCTGTCCCCGCCGTGTCTGCCTGACCCGGTTAACTCGATCCTGTATCCCAGCTGCTGCCACCCCCACATACATCCTTCATTGTAATCAACTGGTTTACTGCGCTTGGGAAATGAAAAAAGCATCTTGCAGTCTGTCAATCAGCAAACAGTCCCTGGCAGCAACTGTGTCCCAAGATACCCAAATACTAGCAAAGGCTTTCCAAGGTTTGGGGCAGGAATTTTGCTCTGCCTTACGTAGAAACACATCAAGCCATGATGTGTATGTTCAACCTCCTGATTTTAGAAATGGGCTATGTCAGATGCAAGGGAGGGCACCAGGATGAGGTCTCTTGTTATCTGGTGCGCTCCCTGGGGCATTTGGTGGGCCGCTGTGAGATACAGGAAGCTGGACTAGATGGGCCTCTGGCCTGATCCAGTGGGGCTGTTCTTAAGTAGAAACACTGGGGATTGAACCGGTGCGCTTCGGCTTGCAAGCTGTTGCTTTACTACAGAGGGGGAAGTCTTAGGGACTGCAGAGCTGGTGCAAAGAACAAAAGTGGCACCTGAAGCTGGGAGTAGCTGATGCTTCATAGATTTTCTCAGGTCTTATTGTTACCAGTGAGGAGTTATTTTTCTCATACAGTTTTGTTCACGCTGAAAGTACCTCCAAACACAGATTTGCTTTCCAGGTCACTTCATGGTGAGCAAACTTACATTTGCAGTGGATGCCATTTGAGTGGCAACTGGAGTTTTATGGATGACGGGGACATAGACTTTATGTACATGTATGTATTTATACTTGATGATGTTGTAAGCTGGCTTCTTTTTCTTTTTATCCTTCACTGCCTTTATATTTTATTGTATTTTAAGGGACTTTATAAGCCACTCTGGGTGTCCTGTTACGGAGCAGGTAATGCTAAGTTTCTCAATCAGTGGTACTTGAGGTGGTACCTGGTGGTACTTGCGAGACCCCTGCTGCCTGCCAGTGAGACCAGCAACACAAAGTGACAAGAAGCAGTAACAAACTTGGCTTGGCAGGCAGCTTCACTGTGTGCTTTTCATGTGCTTGAAAAAGCTCTCCTGTCTGCCCTGAGTCTCTTACCGGTGTGTGCTGTGTTGCATCTGGCCTCCCAATCCAGAAGTGACTGGCAATGGCATCATCGCCAGTTGCTTCTAGTGGTACTTCCAGTAGATGGATGATGCAAAGTGGTACATCAGGGGACAAACACTGGTGGTCTAAATCTTCTAAATAAACAAGCAAAAACAAACCTGGGTGGCTGAATGCCTATCGGTCTGTAGAAGAAAATGGACCACCCACACACAAGCTTAGAGGCTTTTACATCCACAGCCCTGGCCTGATCCAGCAGGGGCTCTTCATAGAAGTACATAGATTTTAAATTAAATGAATGCAAAAACATAAGCCACGTCCCTGTCAAAAACAGGCTGCCATAGCCTGAACAGGCTGTGACCTGTGTGGCAGCTGTAAAAAGGCAACAGCAGGAGAACATGGGAGGGGTGACAAAAGAATCAGTCTGCCTGAACCAACTGCGCATTAGGGTCAGAAAGGTGCAAAATTTTGCTGCAGGCCCTTCTTGTTCCACGTTAATCTTAACTAATAGAGACATCAACACTTAAAACAAGAACTGTGGAGAAAGTCGCTGACCTAGTTCAGGGGTGTCCAAAGTTTTTGGCAGGAGGGCCACATCATCTCTCTGGCACTGTGTCAGGGGCCAGGGGGAAAAAAGAATTTACATTTGAAATTTGAATAAATTTACATAAGTTTACATAAATGAATATATTAAAGATGAACTTCTATGAATGAATGAAGGTCTTGCAATAGCTCAAGGCCTATAAAAGGCCTTGCACAAAGCAAGGCTGGCCTTTCTTTTGCTGCTGCTACTGCATCACAGATGTGAAACAGCAAGCAGTGGAGGGAGCCCTCATCCCACAGCTCACGCGAGAGGTCAAACAGTCGCCCTCACACTGAGAGTAGTTGCGTCAGGCCAGTGCGGGCTCCAACAAATTGCCAGAGGCTCATTGGAGACTGGGGGCTCCCTGGGGGCTGCACTGAGAGTCCTGGAGGGCCACAAGTAGCCCCAGGGCTGGGGTTTGGTCACCCCTGACCTAGTTTAACAGAAAACAGAACAGACTGACAAAAAGAAAATATTTCTTTATCCAGAGTGTAATTAGTCTGTGGAACTCCTTGCTATAGGATGGGATGATGGTGTGGCCTAGGTGCCTTAAAAAGGGGATTGGACAGATTTCTAGGAGAAAAGTCCATCACAAGCCAGGATGAGTACATGCAACCTCCCAGTTTCAGAAGTAGGCTACCTGAGAATGCCAGATGCAAACGACTGGCAACAGAATGCAGGTATCTTGCTGTCTTGTGTGCTACCTGAGGCATCAGGTGGGCCACTGTGAGATACAGAAAGCTGGACGAGGTGGGCCTTTGGCCTAACCCAGCAGGGCTCTTTCTTATGCTCTTATGAAAATATAATCATGCTGATCAGGTTCTGAGATCTCAGACCGATAAACGCAAAATGGATTCCAGAAGCCCAGCAAAACAAGTTTTTTTGAGAGACCTAAAAGACGGAAGAGAGACTTTGGGCAGTATATGCACAGTTCTAACCAAAGGTCACTTCGGTAGTCGATGGGCAAGGGTAAACATATTTCAATATTCCATTTGTAATAAAAACACACAAGCACTCACTTCATCAGAGTTATTTTAATCACTTCAGTTTCTAATTATTCGAATCAGCCTGATACAAGTCACAAGCTGTTTCTTACCCCAGGTCTCCATGCACGGCAGAAGGCTGGCAAAAGGAGGATGTGAACAGACACAGGAGAGGCGGGGAACAGAAATCAAAGAGAAAGAGCCAAGATTCAGCATGATCACTGTCGATTCCAATGGAAATTAACACACAATCCCTATGAAGCCACAGCTGGCCTGTTCTAGTCATTCCCAAGGGGGAAAAAAGAGCTCTGTTACTGTTTGTTATTGGTTCACTGGGAGGCTATTTTAGTTTGAAGCAGCAAAACATATCAATCCTAAGGTACCACTGAATTCTGTTTTTATTGTTCCTGAAGGGAAAGAGGGAATTAAACATAAAAACAGGGCAAAGCCCATTCAAAATAGTCCCCAAAACCGCCAAGTCAGGATGAATCAGGAGAAGCACTCCTAAATTCATTTTGCATCTTATATGGAACGGAAATGGTTAATGCACAGAAACCATTTTTGGAAGGTTCCCACTGCGTTTGGGGACCAGTGAGGTGGGAGTAAAAGGAATAAGGCAGCAGCCTTGCTTAGACATGGAATGAGCAAATCAGATTAAGAGGAGTGGGTGGAAATGAAATACCGTAAGTCGAATTTCTGGAACCCATTTCACTAGATTGAAAAGCCCTCCTTCGATACACTGCCTTTCAAGGAAAACAAGTTGGAAGAGCTTGTCAAACGCCTGGGTTAGGGTCTTTTGTTTCTATAAAACACCACCCCTGCTGAGGCACCTTTTAAAGGGGTGCCCTCTTATATTTACCAGGGGGGAGAGCAACTACCCATCTTCAACCCAGTCTTTTCCAATGGCTGTTGCTGGTAACTCTTCTGTTTGTTTTAATGATTGCAAGTCCTTTCGGAACAGGGAACCATTTATTGATTTTTCTATGTAGACTACCTTATGAACTACTCTTGTTGAAAAGCAGTATATAGATAATTATTATTATTATTACTATTACCACCATTACATTGCGCACATGGCTGGGGATAATGTAATTTAACCTGGGAAGAGACTGCTTTGTTTTGCCTCTCAAAAAAATGCAAGACTTTCCAAGAGACTTGGATGGAGATTCTCTGGGAGGGTCCTCTGTGGACCACCACACCAGATATCTGCAGAGGATGCTCCAGCAGAATCCCCGTCCAAGTGGCCTTCAGCAAGCCAAATAGAATATTTGGAGAAGAAAGAAAAGAAAAGTCAATTTCACTTTTCAATGACACCTGTGGCTTGCTCACCACAAAGAGGTGGTGTACTGGGTGAAAGTTGAACTGAATTTTTGCACCGTCACACAACACTGCCACAGCACAAACTCAAAAAGGCTGGCTCAACTGCCAGGGGGTCTCTACGTTCTGCTTTATTAAAGTACCCCAAAGGGGGGGATTAGACCCCAATTCTATCTAAATACAATGTAAGGCTTTAAAACCAGGGGGGAAAATGCAAGAAAAAAAAAAATAAAGATCCTCCTATATTGTTGACCAAACCACACAACACAAACAGGGCATTCTATCTAAAGCCAGGCACACCACAAATCAAAGTCAACATTGCTTCCAGGGCATTTGTTCACTGCCTGCATCTGAAGTTGGGATCAAGGAATGAGAGCACTGGGCTTTGTTTTAAAAGCAAGGGGAGGGAAGAGGTCCACAAGTACCAAAAGGCCTTCAGGTTTGGGCTGCTTGGTCCTCACTAAACAAGTCACAAAGGCTACCAAATCATGGAGGCATTCCTCTTCATGCTGCTATGGAATGTGCAATGCATGGGAAGAGAAATCACGCACTCTCCTGTTCTTGTTATGCAGGTTGCAGTCCTATGCATGCTTTCCTGGGAGTAAGCCCCACTGCACATAATAGGACTTACTTCTGAATAAACACATAGGATTGTGTTGCAAGAACCTCCCTATTTTCTGCCCGTTCCATATATGGATATTCAGAGAGTGACCTGATCCTGGTGGTGGTCTGGAGAATGTGTTTCCTGGCCCACACTTTGCCCTCAGAAAGATGCCCCTCCCTCAAAAAACTGGAGGTGTTATGCACTGCCGAGGTTGATTTCTGGTCTTCACCTGAAAATGCTGCTTAAGGAAAACAAAAGAAGGCAAAAGAAAGAGTCCTCCTTCAGCTGCAGCTGCAGATGCTGCCCCAATAACAGAGAACAGCTGTACAATTTCACCTCCAAGAATTAGAATCGACAGAGCGGCCCTTCAGGTATTGCTTGTTGTCTTCCTCTGGCAGAGGCCGGTTATTCAATCAGTTCAACATAATTGGCGGGGAACATCCCAAAATGGCCATCGGGACCGTGACCGCGCCACCAACCCTCATCAATCATCTCAATGCGGGTAATAATGTTCTCGGGGTCAAAGGAGATCTCCGTGTCGTCAGCTGAAAGGAGGAACAGTCAAACTCAGCAGAGAAGAGAGAGAGAGAGGAGAAACAGGCTTCAAAGCATATAACCCACACTTGTGCGTTATCCCACATTTAAGCTGGCTAACAGGGAAAGCAGGATGATACACAGATAAACAAAAACACTGGCACAGCGGGACCCCAGCATCCGTGGATTTGACTCACTGCAGATGCCAGTGGTGTAAAGCTGTTTTTCAAAAATAAAAAAAAGCACTAAAACCAGCATTCCTGCCTTGGTGTAGCAAAACTGCGCTGTTTCCCAAGGCTGGAAATAGCTCTACAGACCCATTTCCGGGTCATGTAGAGGTTCCTCCCTCTTCCCAGTATCACTGCAGAATGCATTGGTATAGAGCAGGGGTGCTCACACTTTTTTGGCTCGAGAGCTACTTTGAAACCCAGCAAGGCCCGGAGATCTACCAGGGGGGAAGGAAGCGTCTGACAGACACCCCCTTTAACGTATGGAGCCCCTGCTGGAGTCTAGTCAGTTTCGCCAGTTTTGTTGCTGCATGCCTGAAGAGCAGCTAAAGTGTCAGTTTCAGTGTCAGTTTAGTGTCAGCTAAATATGTCAGTTTCATCTAGTCACTAGAGGAAACTGACATATTAACAGTTTGGAGAGACAGGGCTCCGCGATCTACTCATTTTGCCTCGCGATCTACCGGTAGATCGCGATCCACCTATTGAGCACCCCTGGTATAGAGGCTATCTTTCAGTCAGCCACTAGATGGGGCTGAATTTAATGGAATGAAATGATTTCCTTCTTGGGGCCCTCGGATTTTGGTATCCGAGGGGGGTTCTGGAACGGAATCCCTGTGGATACCGAGGTGCCACTGTACATACACAGAAAATCAGAACAAAACATACTCAAGTCCCAAAGCAGGTTAGAACACTCACTTGACCTATCTGCCTTAAAGTTGGAAGGACAGTGATTCTGTTGCACTGTCTTGGAGAGTCTACTGCAAAGTCTGAGGGCCCTCATAAAAGAAGTTTTGGTTCGGATCCACTGATCTGGCCTATGGTAAGAGCATCGCCAAACCATACTAAGAGGGTTCACGTCAAGAAAGGCCATCTCTTAACTACGCAATTCCCAAACCATGTCGGATTTTAAACAGTGAGCATTGGCCCTCTGAATTAAGTGCATGCAATCATTTCAGGACAAAACATAACACACTGACAATACCCTTTCTGTAAGGTGCTAAGATTGTCAATAGTATCTTTTTTTCCAAGAAGGCAGAGATCATTTACACAACAAAATAAGAAGAGCCCTGCTGGATCAGGCCAAAGGCCCATCTAGTCCAGCTTCCTATATCTCACATTGGCACACCAGATGCTTCAGGGAGCACACGAGACAAGAGACCAGCATCCTGTCGCCACTCCCTTGCACCTGGCATTCTGAGGTACCCTTTTTCTAAAACCAGGAGGCTGTGCATACCCACCACAGCTTGTAACATGTGATGGACTTTTCATCCACAAATTTGTCCAATCCCCTTGTAAAGGCATCTAGATCAGAAACCATCACCACATCCCGTGGCAAGGAGTTCCACAGGCTAATGCATGGGCATGCACATGCTGAGTTTAGCCTTCTGGAACTCAGGAGGAACAATTCTTATGCTCCATAGCCTCCAGTTCCTCCACCATGGATTTCAGCTCCTCTTCTAAAGCCCCACAAGGTCCAACTGAGTACCACCCACCCTTATAGCAACTCTGCTACTTTATTAGGGCAGAGTAGCTGCTCTAGCCATTTACACAGCATGGCTTCAAACTGCTACTGCTCCTTTTTACAAGGCAAGTAAAATGAATCCCCACAACTCCAATAAATGTAATTTGCAAAATGAAAAGCAAATGACACTCCCATAATTTATGGTGCGCGCCACGAGCCTGTGCCATCTGTTTTTAGATCCCTGATTGGATCCTTTAGAATCCATTTCCTCTTACAAGCAGGGAAAAGCAGCATTTTGGCCGAGGATATGCTTGGAGACAAGGATAGGGATTTACACAGAAAAGAAAGCACATCAAACATACCGGCTTGATAGTCGTATAATGCTCGAGCACATAAACCTTTTCCTTCCAGGTTAAGATTTTGTGGGTAGGTATCAACATATTCATATTTAGTGTCTTCAGCCTCTTCCTGCAATAAGGATAAAGAATTAATAAAGGGAACTAGGATATTAAAAATGGTACTGACTACTATCAACGGCACTCAAGACCTACATGTTCTTTCTCCATATACAGTTGTATCTTATCTGCAGGGATTCCATTCCCATGGATAATGAGATGCAATGCCGAAACCTGTGGATAATTAAATCTGTGGGTCAGAGCATGCTAACCCTCTGAGAGCTGTGCTCCAGTCACACTAGGAGGGCCTTCTGAGGGCTGGGGAGGCCATGTGAGTGTGTGTTTTCAAACTTCCAGAGGCTTCAGAAGATCTCCTGAGGGTCAGGGAGGCCATGCACGGCTCTGGTTGCATTCGGAGGATTACAAATAGCCAAATCTGCAGGTTTGGGACCCGCAGTGAGGTAAAATTGCAGATCCCAAATCCGCGGACATGCAGGCATGACCTATATGTCTAAAATTAACATGTTCACAATCACTGCATTGGAGTTTTTAAATCTTTCAGTATCTGACAGCTAAAACCAAGTGAAGAATGAACACAAACAAAAATACTGTACACGCCTTCTTATGAAGACTGAATGAGTCAAAACAAAGGTTACACTCACTGCAATATCTCTTTGACTCTCTAAATCTAAAACTCTAGTTAGGAACAAACCAAGCTGGAAAGAGCCCAGATAACTATTACAAAGGGGGAGGAAAATGATCCCACTTAAATATAGAATACAGAAATGTGTGTCCATCGATACAACTTCCATCACTGGCAGTCCAAATTATCTGAAACTTCATAAAATGGGTTAGAGGTGTTTAAAAAAGTGTTTTTATTTTACTCAGCCCATTGTGTTCAGCAAGACTTAGGCTGCGATTTTGTCTTATTCGCTGGAAACAAACACCTCTATTTATAGCTAAAGAGACTCACCTGTGGGGGTTCATCATAGATAGCTTGAGAGTTAGGAGGTTCCTCATACACAGCTTCTTCTTCCACCTCTGGCTGGTAGACAGGAATGGCAGACTTGTAATTGTCCTGCCTGACAGAATTACCTGGAAAAAAGCCACACAGAATTGATCATGCTGATTGATTTCCTCCTGCCGGAAACATCCTGATCTTCACTCAGTGGTACCAGAGACACTGTATACTGCACAGAACAGGGCAAGGGCAAAGACAGAGACAAAGTCTAAGTTTTTGGCACTAAGTCTATTCAGGAAAGAAACAGGATTCATGAAAGACACCCCAACTTTATTCCCAGTGAGCATAAAAATAAGGTTTCTCCCTCTTGCTCAGAGCAATTAATCAGACATGATTTCTTAAGACTTGAAAAGTCCTTTTGTTCTCTACCTGTCAGAATTCTGGCAAAGGGTGACCTGCACAGAATTCTTCTGATTTCTGATTTCTTCCCATCAACCTAGCTCATATGGCAACTTTATCCTGTTCCTCTGTATCTCCTCTTGACCATCAGTGCTCCGTCACCCCAGCAATCTCCACTTCTAGTAGAGCCAAGTAAGGTGGGGCGGTGCTATGTGGTCACTATTACAGTGGGGCCAAAGTACCACCTCCCAGACTGTGAAGCTCTAGAACCAACAGATCTAGAGCATATGCAGTGCATGCTCAAAACAAACCATGCTCCACAAAACAGACATAAATGAAGCACAGTCAGGCACAGAGGAAAAACATGGTGCCTCTCAGCCTCTACAGATAAAGACAGACAACCTGATATTCAAGATGGGCTAGGGAAACCCTATCAAGCTGCATTTAGGTTCATCAATTCTGCTGCTGCCAGAATAGCTGTTGACAAAGGGAAAGATCTCCAGACTAATATGGGTGTCCCTTCCATGCAAGGATGAAAGGGGCAGGAACCCTAATCTGTACTGTACCTAATCTGTACTGAATACGGAAGATCTAGGTGCTGTAGAATGAACTGGGCAAGAAGCTTTCAGAGCAAGGAAAAGAAAGGAAGCACTCATGAATCAAGACATATGAGCACACCTTTGTGAGGAGCTTCCAGATCTATGTGAAAGGGATGGAAAGCATGATGCAGTACAAAGAACAGGCACCTAAATGCACAAAAGTACTCGCCCTGGACAAGACGCAGAGCTGGGTGAAAAGGGGATTTATACTGCCTGTCAGTATCTCATGATGGACTATCTGCCAAGACAGATTTGGAAATTCATAGAGTAAAGCAAAATTAAATTAAGCCAAGGAATGTTGGTGGGGGATTTACATTTAGATAACCAAAATATTTTAATCATGCTCCTATCCACAAAACTGTAGCTTTAAAATCTATTGGGACATCCAAAGCTGCCTTGTACCCAGTCAGCCCTTGGTTCCTGGAGCTCAGGATGGTCTGTGCTGACTGGCAGTGACTCTCCAGGGTTTCAGGCAGAAATGCTTTTTTCAGCCATACTTGGAGGTGCTTCCAGAGATTGAACCTGAGATTTTCGAGCCTGCATAGCAAGTGCCCTTCCTCTGGTCTACAGCCCCATGCCTGTAAGTGCTGGAGCTGACTTTTTAAATATGTCAGTCTAGAACAGGGATTCCTTTCTTCTCTATACATTTAAAAGGCTCAAGAGACCTTGGGTTAGACCAGTGGTTCCCTAACGTTTTAGCACCAGGGCCCACTTTATAAAATGACACTCTACCAGGACCCACCTACCTTTATGAGCCTTTTAAAAAAGTGCTTAACTTTACCAGCTGCTCAGGACTCTCTTTTTATCCTTTTTACCGGGTGGAGGGGGATCCTTCTGGAGCATTTGTTAAGCTCCGCGTTCATCAGATTAGGACCATTCTGCTATAACCATAGACGTTGCTGCTGCCTGATTTATAAATTCCAAGGGCTGTGGCTTTAATGGTGATTGGGGAGGTGTTCCCTCCCCAAGCAGTAGCTTGTTTAACCTTTAATGTACATAGCCTAATTTGCCTTGTCGGTTTCGCAACCCACCAAAAATTGGGTTGAACTCACTGATGGCCCTGACCCATAGCTTGGGAACCACTAGGTTAGCACAATGCCACCTTCCAATTAATAGACATAACACCTCTCATAAGAGCTTTACCATGTTCAGGAACAGGAGAGACTGGAGGTGTATCATGCACAGACGACTGAACAACAGGAGGAGGGCGGACTTCTTGGACAGGAGGATGGACAGGGGAAGTGGGAGTCTCCATCTGACTGTTTCCCTGGAGGAAAGGGCTCCGTAACTTGCCTAGGAAGGGAGGCAAGTCAATACAAAACACAAACTGGCAACGATGCATACACAGGCATCTCTGCCACCATTCACTCAGCAGGTTGGAGACAAGCCATAACATACAGTACAATTATTCCTGGATGACAACAAGTCTAATTGCCCTTTCTCAGAGCGGTTTTGAGGAAGGAAGCCAAAGCCTTAAGGTAGACCAGCATTCTTCAATCTTGGGGCCGTGACCCAATGGGGTTGCAAAGTTTCAGTTGCGGGGCTGTGGCAACTTATGGGAACAGAAAAGGTTCTAGACTACTGGATAGAGCACCCCCAGGTAAAGGTGGAGGCACCTTTTGTATCCTTTCAGGTACCAGGGGATTGCATCCCAATTCTGCTCAGGATCTTAGCACTTGTGCTAAAATAGCTTTCACTAGTGCCAGGCTTCATTGTAACAGGCTTTCTATTCTCTCCAACAAGACTATTTGGTTACAGCAGTGATTTTCAACCACTGTGCCACAGCGCAATGGTGTACCACAAAAGATATGAAGGTGGGTCGCGGGAGTTTGGTGGAGGGTCATATATTAGTAGAGCCACTGGGGGATGCTACACGGTGTAACGTAACAGCATGGTGTACTTTGTCAATTATCAAAAAACTGATGGTGTGCCTTGACAATTTTAGTGCCTTGTCAGCGTGCTGTGAGATGGAAAAGGTTGAAAATCACTGGGTTACAGTGAACACTGCTGTAAGTGCGTTACGGGGGTAAGGAGAGGGTGGCAACAGGGGCAGGGGTGTGTAGACAGGCCCCCACGGGGAGGGGGCAGGATCAACAGTGGGTCCCAGTTTCATTCTTTATTTCTTTATTTGGGTCATGGTTTGAAAAAGGTTGAAGACCACTGAGACAGACAATACAGTTAGGCAAAAAAAAAAAAAACGAGTTCCCAGCACATCCAACAAGTCATTGCATCAAACCACAGTTTGGGCCAAATAAACAGTAGGCCCTCAGTGTCTATAGGGAATCAGTTCCTGGATCCCCCATGGATACTGAATTCTGCAGTTAATGCAATGGGGGGGTAGCACTGTGCTGTAATAACCTGGAGGTTGTGTGCGGCTTCCTGGACTCCTCAGAACACCTCCTGGATGCAACTGGAAGTTGCCCAGGTGAGCAGAAAGTGATTTCTGGTCAAATCCAAAAGGTGTTCTGAGGGCCTCCAGCCATGGGCACAACATCTGTAGATAGTCCGCATGTAAAGATGGATGCCATGCCTGCCGATAAAGAGGCCCCACTGTTGTTTAAAATCCAAACGGTAGTTTGAGTTTTCAAATGTACAAGCAAACCACACTTACCCAATGTGAACTGTGGTTTGCAAAACCACTTCAAGTCACGGTTTCAGACTATGATTCGTCAATCAATTGCAAGCCATGCTTAAGCCACAGTTTGGTGCAAAGTGTTGATATTTATGCACAGAGCCATCACAGCATTGTGTCAGTAAAGCATCTGCCCTGGAAAACATCTAACAATCTCCAAATACTTCTCAACCTGGTCTTAGATACCTGGCTGGGAATTGATGGCAGCTGCTTCCGTGGACATGGATCTCTCTCTTTGTTTGAAGATTTCACGAGGATTCATTGATCTTTGTGCTATCAGTGATGCTGCTTCCTGCAAGGAGAGAAAAGCAGAAGGAACGCTGATTCAGGGTCAACATCCTAGATAAGGGGGGGGGGGAGAGAGAATCTTGCAAAAAGTACCAGAACTGCACACATGGGGACATCTGGGTTGCCAGACTCATTCATCTCAGAAGTCTTCAATGGGTGGGTCAGGATTCAAAAGTCAGTTACAACCTGACCTTATATGGGTCACAGCAGGACCTTGACTTTCATCCACTTGATTTTCATTGCTCTGCTCTTTCAACTGTTTTTAAATACAGGTTGAGCACCCAGTATCTGGAACCAAAACACGGAATATTCCAAAATACAGGTGGAACCTTGATATCCACTAATTTGGTACCCACTAATTTGACTCACCACTGATGCTGAGGCCCACCTTTAAATATCTTATAAAAAGGAAAAAAGCATCAAAATCCAATTTCCCACCTCTGTGCTGTTAAATAATTTTAATTTCATTCTATTAGATTCAATTATTCACCCCATCAATTGGCTGAACGTGGTATAGTGTCTATACCAATGCATCCTAGGGTGACAATGGAGGAGCAAGAAAACTGGAAGTGGGTCTTTAAAGCTATTTTTCCACTGATTTGGTATCCAATTTATTTTTTTACCCACTAGGGGTACCAGAACAGAACCCAGTGGATAACAAGGCACACCCTGAACATTTTTGAGCACCAACATGACTCTCTTTTTTTGCCGAAAGAAACCTTGTTTCATTCACAAAATCATTAAAAAGATTGTATAAAATTGCATTCAGGCTATGCGTATAAGGGGTAGATGAAACTTAGGGTACAATCCTATCCTGTGCTGGAACAGGCAAGCCATGAGGCTTGCGCTGTACCCAGCGCAGGATTGTGGCCATAAGCGGCTCAGCCAGAGGCCAGGGGAAACATTTCCCAGCATAACTACTGGATCTCAGCCCCGCCTCCAGTTCCCTGCCTGCCTACCCCCGGGGCCGCCCACCGCCCGCCCTCCCCCTGCCTAGGAATGCCTCCCTCCTACCTACCTTTCTGCCTTGCGTCAGCCCAGCCAGGCATTTGACACAACTTGAAAGGAGGAAGCCGGCGCAGAGCCTTGCGTTGGCCTCTGCAGGCCAGCACTACTTTGAGGCTTTCTTCGGAGGAGTACATCTTATTTATTTGCAGGAGGACTCCATAAGTGGAACACCAAGGCTTGGCATGAGAATAATCTATATGGGAGGGGCTTACATACAACACTGGATTCCTCTGTGTATACTGTACTGAGGATCCAAAGATCAATGGATGAGCAACCTCGAGTTTGCTATTTTAGGTGACAATCCATTCTAGAGAACATTCAGAAGAAACAAGTAGTCTTGGGTACCCTCAGTTAAAGTTAGATCCTCAAGAACCAACACCACAGAATACAGCTAGCAAGAAGGCATAACCCATGCAGTTCCAGGGGATCAAGAACTGGTGCCCACAAGAAAACCAGAGTCATGTGTAAAAAGGTTTTTCAAGAAGTTGCCTTTTTGAAGACACATGATAGGATTTGTGAGAAGAGCACAGTAAATCATCAGGAGCCCAGCGTGCAATGGGGCAAATCTTAGCGCATAAGACAACACCAAAAAGAAGAAAAGAGCCAAACAAGAAGAATCAGCCAGAAATTCCATCAAAGGAGAAGATTCATTCTCTGCTGTTGTAATTTACATCGCTTCTGGTGGGTCCCAACAGTCTATCATTCTAAAAAGTGGGTCCCAGTACTATAAAGTTTGAGAACCACCGCTGCAGTGCATTATCTGACAACTAGAAGATTCTTAAAACTTCTCCAGATGCATCAAGTGTTTAAAGCTTGAGTCAGAATCCTGGGAGTGATGGATCACTGCTTTAGTTCAGGAAAGCAGAAACTGTTACTGCTCTGATCAAGTACCCGTAAGCACCAAGAAGCAGTGTGAAGAGTATATATCCAGAGGTGCAAACTGAACCCAGTGCTCAGGGGTGAAAGCCACAGCTGCCAGTGCCTAAGTGGGAACGAAGCACCACCACCAAGGGGCTTTCTCCCACATATACCTGGGCTTTCTCCACAGATGCACTCCGTCGGAAACCCTTCCGCATCTGACTAGCATCTTCTTGCTCCTTCTGCAACATAAGATGACTCCCTTAAGCCTGCAGTAAGCTCAAACAGGGCAACCTGTACCTCTGCACCGTTGAGACAGGACCAGCATGTGTAAAATGAGAATTTTGTTTTTTGTAGATAAGAGGAAGGGTCTTTTGCTGGTGGGCTTTTGTCCTTGTCATGCAATAGACCCAAGAGAACAACCAAAATGCAACACTGATCTTTCCCTGTTGCACCTGAAAGTATCACAGGCCCATCCAAGCTGAGCAGATAACAACATAAGAGGCACTGAAAGATGCTAAGTTTTATGATGGGCTCACAGAACTCATCTTGGGAGGGGACTGCAGGCTGCTTCATGTCATCTGTGTAGGCAAGATAGCACCCCTGGCACATCCAGAAGTCTTTTTAAAAGGACACTCAGGCCAAGAGGAAAAAATGGGACAATTTCAAGCCTCACCCATTGTTGTGTCTCTTTCTCTCTTGACTCAGTTTCCTGTTGTTGCTGGAATTTCCTGTGGATTTAAAATAAAAACACACACAACAATCACATAAAGCTGTGATGAAGCAGAATTTATGCCACCAAGGACCCCATTTTAGAAAACAGGTCCAGTACAAATGCAACGTGAAATCGTTGTTTTAGTGTCCCATTCTTTCTTCTGCATGCAAGTGGAGAATGAAAGCCTAGGGCTTTACAATGAACCACAGTCGCCCATTACATACAAACCTGGGGGAACTGTGATCTGCTATAGTTTGGTTTGTTCTAACTATAGTTTGTTAGCACACTACAGTTCCCGAAGCTCATACATAATGGGGAACTGTGGTTTGTTCTTAAAATGACAGAGACAGTTTCTAAGCTCCTTATGCACACAAGGGGGGCAGAAGCACATGAGTCTAAGGCTCCCTTAAGCTCATTCACACAGCACTGGACCATTATGTCTGAGCCAAGCCACATTTTGTTCACGGGCACTGAACATCCTCACCGAAAAAGGCTCTCTGCAAAAAAGTAGAAGTTCACATTCATCTTTAACTACCACTCCAAGGCTACCATTCTATGCATGCTAACCTGGCCACCACATTTCATGGTCTCAGTTGCTTTACAATTTTTTTTCTTGCATTGTTTTAAATCTGTTGCAAACTGCCTTGGAGAGGGCAAGATTGAAAAGGAAAGGCATACGTACTTCCGGTAAATAAAGCAAGATAATCACTCCCACCTCTAAAGGAACAAGATGTTATTTCTGCAGATCTGAGAGTAGGAAGGTTCCGATCCACAACCAACCATCAGTTGGTACTGGGCAACTCATGCCTTCAGTCTAACCAAACTCACAGGGCTGTCGGTCAACTAAAATACTACTTTGAATTGCTGGAAGGACCTGGATGCAGGTCCAGACAAAAATAAATGCATCTGCATTTTTTATTTTTTTTTAAATTCCAGGGGAGCTGCAGGGAAATGAATGACTTCCTCATTCTGGCTCAACCCTGTAGCTGAGTTCCTTTTTCCCTGCTATAAAAATCTCAAAGTCCTCCTTTTACTTTATACATAGGAGATATCTGAATGTTGAAAGAGGTAGAGATCACGTAAACCAATGATGTTCAATGTTTTTCTTCTCAGGGTACACTGACCTCTATGGTCTTCTCTATGGTCTCCACCTTTTGTGATGTCACTTCTGGCTTCTAGGAAACTCTGTTTCTGAGGCTCTGTTTCTAGGGCAACTGTCTGTAGTAATGAATTGTCGGACAATTCTGCCCTAGAAACAGAGCCACAGGAACTGGGAGAGTTTTTTGAGCAGCTGTGCTCCAAATCCCTATGGCGCACCTGTGGACCTTTTGCAGCATACAAATGCACCACAAAGACCAGCTGAAAATCACTTCTGTAAATTAAAAGGGAATGAAAACCACCTACAGGGGACATTTCTGAAATTAAGTGCTTAACGAGGTATGGCTTGGGTAATAAGGCAACAGAGACATCTGTTAAAGAAGGCAACAGGAGGTACGTGATGGGACCCATGCTCAGGGGCGTTGCTAAGCACACACCGGTGATGCGCACAGGGGGGTGATACCACTACTGGCCAAAACTTTAAATCTTGGCATTTTCAAATAATACCATTGTGTTATGTATCATTCAATGTGTAATTTCATGCAGAATGCAATGAAACAAACCATGTTAAAATATCTCTATTCTTTCAAAAGTTATAGCCAAAAAACCAGCAGGGATGGGGTAATGGAGCATCACTACACCCACCACCCGGGACACTGCTCCACCACCTGCATGGGAGGAGATCCACCATGGGGTTAACGTGCTAGCCTACCACACCATACCCTAGTGACGCCATGCTTCACAGGAAGCTTTTGCTCAGTGATGCTCCGAGTGGGAAGGTCTAAGTGAAGAGTTGCTCTTTGTTGAGGGACAAAAGGTTTGTTCATTCAGGAAATGGATTTTTGGGTGCTTCCACCTCTATGCTGCTGTTGATTTTTGGGTGCGCCCAAAAACGGATCTTTGGGTGCTTCCAGCTCTATGCTACTGTTGATTTACATGTAGAACAAGCAAAGAGCTTCACAGCTGAAGTTCACAAACAACCTTCAAAGCTGCTCATGCAACAACTTTCTCCACTGGAAGAACTGCCAACAGTTTGCCAAAAAGGAATCCAGCAAGACTCCAAGAAAACAGGCTACTCAAGCCAAATTAAACAAGTGCAACAATAGTATTGTGGCTCCTACTTAAACATAATGATATTTATCTACTCCTGATTCACATTTTGGCATGTGAAGTACTTATCACTACAAATATAAGGTTGGAGGGTTGATGAGATGGATGAAATGGATGAGCACCTGAGATGGATGAGGAGGACAGATATTATTTGCAGTGAGATGGCATTTACAGGCCACTAAAAGCAGCGCGTCAGAGAGACTGGCGGGACCGTTGCGCTGTTGACTTCCTGTGGATTGGTAACAATTGCACTCACAGGAAATGTGCTTGAGCAAACAGCGGAGAAGTTCGTGCAGCCTACTTGGGCTCAGAAAATCAATGTGCTCCTCGGGCAGTCCTGAGGACAGCACAAGAAGACGAGCCAGAATCAATGAGTGAGGCAAGAGAGGGAAAATTAGTGACAGCTCTTCGGTGCTGCACTGACTCAAGTCTGGCAAGACAAAACTTAACCTGAAGGTCAACTGTTCCATTGACGGAAGGTTCCATCAGTGGAGAAACTAAAAAACTGCAATTTACATATCTCAGTGTTTTCAGGTTGAGTGCATATGAATGTGGTACTTTGGTAGGAATTATTTAGGCGTGTGTGCCTTACTACATACACATTTAAGGCTGCAATCCTAACCACACTTTCCTGAGAGTAAGGAACAAAATAGAACTGAGTAGACCTAGTTAGGACTGTGCCCTTAGAGAACAAGAGTACAGACAGGTCACCCATATCTATAGCATCTGGCATCTATAGGATCCAGTTTCAATTATCTGCTAATCCAGGGCACTGAACAGGAAGCAATGAACTTCCATTTCCTGTTTAGCATTAGGTCTGTTTTTATTCATTATTCAGGCTGCTCTCTTCACACTATAAGCCTGAATGCTTATAGCACCCTGTTTAAAGCAAGAAACACCAGTAACACTTAAAAGAACATTAATGGGTGCAGAGGGGTGTGTGTGTGGGGCGGCTATTAATACTGGCAACCCCATATTTGTGGTTTCCATATCTGTGGAGGGTCCCCCGAACTGATTCCCTGGGGGCAAGCCTCTAAACAATGCCGTTCTTCTCTCCCACAAGGGTCAAATTCTTCTATGCTTCTTCCCATGCAAGTGGTGGTGCTTTCTGTGGTGCTCAGAAGCAGTTGGTGAAGGTTACAAGCAGGCAATACTCTTGCAGAATTCATCTGAACGCCATCAAAAAGTTCAGAGCCTCACAGCTTCCTCATTTTAACTCTGCTCTTTAAGTCCTGCAAAAAAGTGCTGCAGGCTGCAAGGGTGTATGCTAAAGAGAAGCGGTGCTTCAAAGGCTTCCATTAAAATCACACACACACAACTCACTTCTGAGCATCAATCTCGCTCGCTCGCTCCTTAAATTTCCGCTCGCGCAAAGCTGCTTCCTGCAGTTCCCGTTCCCTGCGCTCTTTTTCCAGGTGCTGACGTTCCTCCTCGGCTTTCCTCTTCTCCTCCAGCCGGCGGTTCTCCTCATCTTTCTGAAGAACCAAACAGAACAAACCTGGATGAGAAGAGGCAGTTTTTGGAGACGAACAAAGCCCTGCTGGATCAGGTCAAGGGCCCATCTAGTCCAGCTTCATCTATCTCACAGTGTTCCCACCAGACGCCTTGGGAGCACACAAGGCAAAGAGACACTTGTATCCTGTTGCCACTCTCTTGCACCCAGCATTCGATATAGGCTGCCTCTACAGCCTATAGGTTGCATACAGTCATTGCAACTTGCAACCTGTTGCAATGGTCCATAAACAGATTTATGTTTATGGACCACAATCTGTCCTCCAATTCCCTTTTAAAGACATCTAAGCCTGGTGCCGTCATTAACATCATGTGGCAAGGAGTTCCACAGATCAATTATGTGCTGGGTGAAGAAACATTGTTAGTCATTTTTAGAGACCAGAATGGGACATATGGAAGGCGGTGCTCTCAGTTAAAGATATGCTGGGCCAAGGCCACTGAGGGTTTTGCCAGTTATAATCAGCTTTTTGAAGTGTACTTGGAAGAAAAGAGGGAGTAGATGCAACCATCAAAGCACTGGTTCAAAGCACTGCAAAGCAACCATCAAAGTATGTATTTTTCATGAATGCTTTAAGTAGCACTTGGAGCAAAGAAGCATCTAACAAATGAACTGCATAAAAAGGGGCTGTAAACAGCCCATTTCATACCAATCAGTCAGAAACATGTATACTCAGAAGTAAGTCCCACTGTGTTTGATGGAGATGACCATAATGAGTGTGAACAGGACTGCAGCCTGTGTCTTTCCTACAAATCTTATCCACACGTTCCTGGGAGTAAGCCCCACTGACTATAATGGAACTTTCTTCTCAGTAGACAAGCATAGGATTGTGTTCTTGGGCTACAATCCTGTCCACACTTTCCTGGAAGTAAGTCCCAATGACTATTATAGGACTTACTTTCTGAGTAGACATGCATAGGATTGGGTTGTAAGTTAGCAGTTTTTGCTCTGCAAGGGAAAAGAGGAAGCATGTGAAGGAGAGAGAAAGAGTTGCAAAAGCACTTCCAGGAAGATCCAGCCAGCTAGAAGGTATCTGAATTAAACACCTACCTCTGCTTTGGCCCAGAAGTTATCTTTGCTGACTCTCTTGATCTCAGACATGGCATTCGTTTTCTGGTAGACAGAGCCCTGTTGAGTAAAGAGAGGTATACATAATCGCCATTAATCATTAAATCAATGTCAACCAGCCAGTAGCCCAGCCTGCACTCCTTACACACAACTGAACAAATATTTTCTTAACCTCCTCTCTGTTCTACTCTGACCATTACCCAGGCTGTTCAACTGAGGCCTGTCCCAAGTGCTGTACAAGGAGGTAACAGGAGTTAATGAAGCCACTGAAACAGTGCTTATCAGCTTTGTTGGAAAGCCCCAGCAATTTACAAGACCCTATGAAGAGTTTTATTAACCACCTTGCCAGTTTACCTGGTGCCACAGGGCAGTTGGAAAGGTGAATCTGGAAAGCCACATGCTTGGGGGGAAAAAAACTACTTATTCTAGGTAAAAGGCTGATTGCAACAGTGAGGCTCAAAACCATGCTTAAGGCACGGAGCAAAGAAAGGGAGTAATAATTCTGATGCTGGCTACCATGGTGGCAAAACAAGGGCTGGGGGAGAAATTACACAGGTCAATTCACATTTTGCTATCTTAAAAATTAGGCCTATTCCTGGATATATTTGGGGTGCCAATTCCAAAAATGGCATCAGTTTTGTCCAATCACGTCTAATTTTGGAGATACGGCTTAATGAATAGTTCAAACAGCTTCCTTATGAAGAAGCCTATGCCGTGGCTTCCTCGTGAGGAAGCTGCTTGAATCATTCACTTATTCTATATCTTCTAAACTAGATGTGATTGGGCAAAACTGATGCCATTTTTGGAATCAACATCCCAAATTCCTACGAAGCCACCATAAATTTCGGGGGGAAAGTTTTTCTGACCCTCCATTTTGCAAACCTGTGTTACTGAAGAGGGGGGGAAACACAGAGATGGATTTTAATAAGGGGGGCAGGAGGAGAATTTTAAACTGAACTTGTAGCAAAAAGAAGGAGGAATTGAGTATTCACAAGAGGAAGAATGTGACTCTTCAACAAACCAGAAAACGGAAGAGAGAGAGAGAGAGAGAGAGAGAGAGAGAGAGAGAGAGAGAGAGAGAGAGAGAGCGCAAAGACAACTCATATCAAGATTTTTAAAAAATGCAGACACTTGCATTAAATAAAATTCAAACTGGTTCAGCAATGCAAGTCCTTTATGAGCATCAATGGAAAGTTACAAAGCAAAGGACAGGCCTTCTTGACTTCGGATTTGAAATTGTGTGCTTTCCCTTCTGAAAAATGAATTAACAAAAATGCCAGATGCTGGTTAGATAAGGAACTCTGATAGCAAAGGCTCACTTTACCACTCTCTCCAGCACGTGGGTACCGACAGCTTAAACATCCACTCCCCTTCTACAAACTTATGAACTCTTTCAATTTCAATTCTTTTTTTCCTCCTACAGCCACTTTCGCCCTCTCCCCAGCAAGCAACAGAAAGGAACTTCACTCCACTGCCATACCAAGAGGCCCTCAGGACAAACAAGGTCTCTTGAGATGTTGCAACAGAACTTCCTGCCTTTAAAGCAGAGGGAACCCCGGAGCTGACAACATTTTTGTGTGTGGTTTGTTTGTTGTGTTTTACTTTTTCTTCTATCTGAACAAAAAAACCAAACCAGGAGGAAGAATCGCAAATAGGCAGGCGGAAAATGTTGAACCGACACAAGCAACTAACAAGACCGGGTACAAACAAAGAATATTACAGATCTGAGCACAATTAGGTAAGTGATCCCATATAGTTGTGAAACCAAAGATTTGGTTAGCATACAAGGACACATCCATTCAGCAGACACCCAAGTGTTTTTGTTTTCCACCAGAAGTTTCCAAGAGCATTACACACAGCAACCAGACAGAGGGGGAAAAAGACCACTTACCATGTTGATTAAGAACTGCCTGACCCTGATAAGGAGGACGGGCCCAGACCTTCTGGCACCCAAAGGTTGCACCCCCTTACCTGGAGTCACCACTGCTCCTCCACCCACTCTACGGAATTAAAGGGGAAGACAGGAACAGGAAGTGTGGAGGAGATGGAAGTAGTGGGCCAGAGCACAGGAGACACTCTAGAAGCCTGAATGTTGACCAGAGAGGAGTCTTTGTATATTTTCACAGCAACAGCTCCAAAAGAAAAAAGCTTCAAGACCATTTGCTCAGCATGCTACAGTCAACATACCCATCCTACATCGTCAGTGCAAGAGCTATGTCTTGGTCCAAGGACAGACAACCATTCCCAGCAGCCCAACACATCCCGCCAAGGGATTCTTCATCCCATATGTCACAAATGCAACTGCCAAGAGCCCAGAAGAACTCACCACTGGAGCTTGAGGACCTGCATCCTGGAACCTACTGCCCTGTTTATGGAAGTCATAGTTTGCTCCAGAGGCCTTGGCCACCTTCTCCATGATCACGTCTGGTTCCACATCCTCCTCTGCCCGAGCGTTTATCGTTACATGAGCACCCTGCAGAAGGATACAGTGTGGACAACTACAGGTCAGGGGAGCACCTTGGTGGGCTAACCAGAGTATGAAGAGCTTCTCATTCATAGCCATGTACAGCAAGTCCTTGCTTAAAGTTGTCGATGGGTTCTTGGAAATGGCAATTTAAAGCCAAATGACTTATAACGAAACCAATGTTACCTCAGGCAGAGCTTAATAACACTGTCTCAAGCGGTGCGCTCACCGAGTGCTTTTCTATCGTGCTGCAAAGCATTGTCACACCCCAGAATGTCTTGCAGAAGCTACCTGCAAGGCATTCTGGGGCACGACAACACCAAGCGAGTGGCTGTGAGCCCAACACAACTGGGAAGCAGCTTCAATGTGCTGCTGCAGAAGACACAAGGATCAGAAAATTGAGGACCACTGACCAACTTTAAAACGAAACAGTGTTGAATGAAGCAACTTTAAGTGAGGACTTGCTGTACAACCGATTGCCCCAGAGTCGCACTATTAGAGAATCGTTGGAAAGAGCCTGTCAGCCAGATTTGCTGGGAAGAAACACAGCAGAAGCAGCAGGATGGTCCAAGTGCGCAAAAATTCCTACTACTTTGTTTTTCCTGCTTGCTACTAAAACAGTTGGGCTGCACCGAGAACAAATTAGAGTTTAGAACTGGCCAACTGACTACAAATTATAGCCTGGAGAATCGTCAAGTCTAAGGGAAATGATGACAGTAGTTTAAAAATAAATCCGACAAGGAAATTTGAATTTAAAAAAAAGAAAAGATTTTTTCCCCCTTTGAACTCACTCTAAAAAGGCAAAGCAAAAGGGAAAAAATTCTAACAAGCAAATGAGAACCAATTCAGAATGCAGGGTTTGGCATTCTGGGTTGCCTTCAGTGTCAATTGCTACAGAAGCATTTTCTCGATATAGAGGCAGAGTGCTGATTTTGGCTGAGAAAGTCATCTTTAAAACTGTTCTAGCTTGCAGTTTGGAAACGTGTCCACTGAAAACTCTAAAACCCAACTTGTGTGGGACTTTGCAGTGGTTGAGAATGGCCTCTTCTTTTGCCCCTAGCCTTCCTTTACGTCTCTCTAACTCCCCTCCTGTCCATCCCTCCTCCAACAACTTTCAGGGTCCTTTCTCAAAAAGATTCTGAATCCAGCAAAATGACACCAATATGATACTCCCAATTAAGCAGATTCCATACATTTGGGCTTAGTATTATTCAAAGCACAGAATCTGGGTTTCTTTGGCAGAAATATTTTTAGCAGAAAGCACAACTAGGAAAGCTTAGGTTGGTGTGATATAGTGATCAAGGCAGGTTGCAAATTTCTGCACAATACTATAACTTTGCCTTTCTACACCCTGTACCCTCTGCCATCAAACCCATTTAGTGCACTGCTGTTGCAAGGAGAAAAATCAATGAAGATATATTATGACCCACCCAAGTGCCTGGAAGATGGGTAAGGAAATAAATACATTAATTTTAGAAGAATCCAGATTGGGATGATAACTACAGAGTATATGGAAGATTACAATACTTCAGAGGGAAAGGCAGGATATAAGCCAAATAAGCTGCAACATTACAGTGTTTGCATTGGTCAGTATCTGAAGATGTGTGCTTACAGGCATTTGAATAGCTGGGGGTGAATCCAAACCATGAGAGTGTCTGACCCCACCCCTACCTGCCTGGATTGACAGGAGATGGGAACAGTTTTGCAGTTTGAATCTGGCCAGAAAGAAGCTTGTTTTTTTGCAGTTGGCTCCCAAAGCAGCCTTGGAAAGGAGCAGGGGGTATGCTGTTGTCTTCTGGGGTACCAGGGGAAGTTCCATAGCTTGGTGGGAGAGCACCAGCTTCACATGTAGAAGCTCCCATGTTCATTCTCTAGGTAGGTCAGAAACACTCCCTCTAGAGCAGCGTTTCTCAAACTGTGGGTCGGAAGCCAATTTCAGGTGGGTTCCCATTCATTTCAATATTTTATTTTTAATATATTAGACTTGATGCTACCATGGTCTGCGACTGCATTTGGGTAAATGTTACAGACCCGTATTTTTAACAAAGTACTATGTAGTAAATGGGACACACAACCTGGGTAAGTGTGGGAAGGATTGCAGCCTAGGATTGTTAAAAATTTTCCTGCTTGACAACATCACTTCTGGTCATGGCATCACTTCCGGTGGGTCCTAGCAGATTCTCACAGATAAGAAGTGGGTCCCGGTACTAAATGTGTGGGAACCACTGCTCTAGAGAGCTGCTGCCAGTCTGTGTCGATAATCCTGAACTGGACAGACAAATGATCTAACTCAGAAGGCAGCATCCTATGTTTGTGCCTGCTGATTTGGTTTCTAGGGCTGCCTATATGGGTGCCTACCTGCTCCGCACTCCTTAATTTATAAACATCACAAATATACTACAATTCTCCAGCCCCACAAAGAAACCAACCCTGTAAAAGGCTGGCCCAGAATCTTCCCATCACTCAGGGAAGCAGAGAGCACAGAACAGCGTGTTTTCTGCTACTTGCCCCACACACCAAGA
The DNA here is from genome assembly GCF_035046505.1 of Tiliqua scincoides. NCBI lineage: Eukaryota > Metazoa > Chordata > Lepidosauria > Squamata > Scincidae > Tiliqua > Tiliqua scincoides. Next base: position 13,366,085 of record NC_089831.1, read on the forward strand.
CCCGAGAGCCACATCTGTGGGAGGGCACTGGATGGAAATAAAAGGGGATTACAGAGAAGCAAAATAAAAATTAAATACCTTTAAGAAGTTTGCCACTGTGCTGACATGGTTCGCACAGGCTCCTTTCCTCACGTCGTTGACGCCTTCGCCCGTCTACCAAAGAAAACGGTGCATTATGCAGGGAAACTCATATCAAGAGTTATTTGCTCTATCAAAAGACTGAGCTGTCAGATTGCATATGAAAGAGGGAAAAAGGAGAGGGAAAGAAAGGCCTCCTGCAGCAGCGTTACTGAAAGCAGGGGTCAGAGCGAGATAAGAATCCAATGGCATTTTCCTCCAACTGTTTATGTTCGCTTTATCTGTAGCTGATCATCTAACATTGCAAGATCCTGTTCCCAAACTCCAGGCCAGAAAAAGAAAGCACAAACAAGAACACAGAGCCTCCATTTTAAAATAGTGCTAGTTTAACAACACAACATTCTTACCAACAAATTTTGCTTAGGGGTCTGAGGGCCCGGTCCTATCCAGAGCCCATGCATCTGTACCAATGTGGCGTGCCCTGCATCTTGTGGTGGTGGGTCACAGAGGCCTCCTCAAGGTTTGGGAACATTTGTTCCCTTACCTCAGGGCTGCATCACAGCTGCACTGGTGCAGGAAAGTTGGGTAGGATTGGGCCCGGAAACCAGCCTTAATGCTGAACACATTCCCAACAACCTTAAGTACGTTTTGCTTATCAGCAGCAAATCTGGAAAGTGTGAGATTGTTCCAAGAGCTCACTCTTGTCTCAGTGGCAGATTCCAACTTGGAGAAAAGATATTCTTCTGTGGAGATTTAAGCAAAAAAAACTCTTTCTCCACAGAAGTCTTTGGGGATTGCCAATTGCTACTGCAAAAGCAGATCCACTTCCCTAAAACTTCTGACCTACTTTTTGGTTGCCTGTTTTCCTCCAACTCAGTTTATTTCAATACATGAGAAAGTGATCACTTTCCCACCAAGATTTCCATAAGGTCATGCTGGATATCGAGAGGAGTCTTTTTAAAAAGTGCCGCCCCCCCGCCCCCCGTATCCCTAGGAAGAACTCAACTCAGTGAAGGTGAGAAAAACCAACCCTGATCTGAACTGATGGCTGTAAAAAGTACAGTCCCATTTCGGGCTTTAAGAACGGTTAGAAAATTATTTTTGTGTGTTAAAATATTCAGTTTTGCATTGTGGTTCAGAAGTTAAGTCTCCCTGGGTTCAGAGGGATTTCCCCTCTGCAAAGAATTGCATAGGATTGCAGCCTGGGTGTTATTCACTGTTACATCATTGACAAGTGTAGCACAAGGAGGGATTTCAAGGTTTGAGAAAGCATCTCTCTCTACCTCTTGGATTTTCAAATCACTGACAGTTATGGTGTTACTTTGAACAGATGCCGCCACAAAGGAAATAAGGTCATGTGTCTCTTAGTGACACTCCGACCACATATACAACCGGCCATTGTTGGTGTGCTTGTTTACAACTTTGCATTGGTGGTGGAGGCCCTAGAGGCCACTTCCAGGGTCACACCAGCTGGAATGGTCCACAGAAGCCTCTGCAAGCTACTTCTGATTTTCGGGAGCAAATAGGAAGTGACTTCCAAAAACCGGAAGTAGCTTTCAGAGGCTTCTACGAGCTATTCTGAGGCCCACAGAGTCCACTAGAGCCTGGATTACAGCAGATGTGGGGCCTCCACCACCAACACAAAGGTAAGTATTTGCTTAATGACGGGGTTCGGAGAACCTGCCCCCATCGTTAAGCGACACATACCTGCAATATGAGAAGACTACCATCTTCTTCACCGGAAGAGATACATCCCCAAAATCTCCATAATTATATTCTACGTACCCAGTTGACAAGTACATATTTGGGTAAGCCGGAGTTGGGATCTTTCACCCTGCAGAAGGCATACATCACTTTTCCACTACTGAGTTCTTCCACCATCTCCTCCAGACCGCCATCTGTATTTCAATGTTCAACAAGGTGAGAGAGAAAGTGAAAGCAGGCTACTAACTCTGTCAACTAAAGTCAGTCACACACATGCCCAGGACCCCAGAGGGACTAACTGTACAAAGTGCTCAGGAAGAGGAACCATAGGTCAGTGGTAGATAACCTCTTTAGCATGCAGGTCACAGGTTCGATCCTCGGCTTGTCTAGAAAAGATTTCTGTCTAAAATTCTGAAGAGCTACCAACAGTCAGTATAAATACTGACCTAGTTGGACCAGTGGCCTAACACGGTATTATTAACAGTATTATTAACAGTATTTAAGGTATTAAATATTGAATATTTAACAGTATTAAATTAAAATTAATTTAATTTAATTAATTTAATTTAAAATTAAAATTAAATATTAACAGTATTTAATTGTGTTTAATATTAAAGTGTTGTGTAAAGTGTTTAATATTAACAGTATATTTAATTTAATATTAAATTAAAATTAAATATTAAAAGTATTTAAGGTAACAGGTATTGTCCTATAAATACAATTTGCACAAACTGCTGATAAAGACAAGGGTTGAAATAAAAAGAGTTAAGCTCATGGCAAGGGGTCTGCATTAGCCTAGCGGGATTTTTTTTCCTTTTCCCTTTCAACAGTTCATCCCACATGCTCTGTTCTAGTCAGTTTCACAAGCAGCTCTCCAAGCACCAGAGGTTATTGGAAAAACAAAATTTGAAGTCTGCTTGAGCCTCCCACAGTTATTCAGACTATCCTCGGCCACCATTTATACAAGCCAAGGAACATCACTGATCTCCTACAATCTACAATGTTGCCAAGTTGCATAACAAACGTAACTAGATTTGGATGTGGGAAACCGAAGAATTGCAGAATGTTTTGTACCCTGAGGGTGCTCAAAAAAAGGGAGAATGTACTTTTTGGTAATTGAGTTGCTATCCACTATTAGTAAGAATACATTAATAGCTTATCAAGACCAACTGAACAGTCACAATGAAATGAGCAAGCCATTTCATTAAGCCATTTCTGCCCAATGTTGCATATAGGCAACAGGGACCAAATGTGTACATCTAAGGACTGGGCAAAAATTGGTTAAAAGTCTCCATCAGACTGAATGTTAAGTGTAAAAACAAACATCATCAGCTATGCACATCTACCAGAATCATTAATTTATACCAGGCACCCCCAAAGAGCAAGTCTCGATTTCTAACCAAAGGACCGAACAGCAAGTATGCTATTGGGGTTAACACTGGACTAAGAGCAGGGAGCCAAGAAACTCATTGGACCTTTCTAACAAACCTCATAAGATAGCTGAGAGTATAAAATGGGTTAGGAAAGAACCATGGATAATGTGCTGAGCTCCTCGGATGGAAGAACGGGATATAAACGTAATAAATAAAGGGCACAATCCTAACCAACTTTCCAGCATTGACATAGCTGTGCCTGCAGTGGGAGGCAGTCAAGGGGGGGCCTCCTCAAGGTAAGGGCATGTTTGTTACCTTGGGCCTGCATTACAGCTAGGTCAGTGCAGCAACTGTTACCTTGCACATGCCCGATCTCGTCTGATCTTGGAAGCTAAGCAGGGTCAGGCCTGGTTAGTACTTGGATGGAAGACTGCCTGGGAATACCGGGTGCTGTAGGCTTATACCATAGTCTTTCGAGACTGAAGGTTGCCAACCAGTGCTGGAATATTGGTTAGGATTGCGCCCAAAGTCAAATAGCCATAGATCAGCTATTTTCAACCAGTGTGCCACAGGACATGGGCATGCCGTGGGGATTTGGACCACAACAGTCGAAAAATCACTGAAAAACTCTTCCATGTTCTGCAGATCTAGCACAGGCTCTGCCAGCAGAGGAAGAGGGACAGAAATTCATTACTGCAGACAATTGCCAGAAAAACAGAGCTGTAGAACCCAGAAGAGTCTCGCAGAAGCTGGAAGAGACATCACAAGAGGCAAAACCCATAGAATACACAACAGAAGTTAGTGTGCCATGAGAAGAAAAATGTTTAAAAAAACTGCTGCTGTAGATAATTGGGAGATAAGTCAACCACTAGGATCCAGAAAATACTTTGGAACAAAGCTTCAGGAGATAAAGACATTTACTGCACTTGAAGCATAGCTGGGAACAGCCACCAGTGAATCATTTCCTCAGCTGTCTTCCAGATCTTCCTTAACCACTCCTCCCCACCCCCACAGAATCCTGCACTTTGGATTCCAAATCTCATCTTCTCCCAATCCCTCCCCACACAAATTTCTAGCCATTTTCCCATCTCAGCCCCAAAAGCCCACGTGCTACAGAGAAAAATGCTTCTGTGGCATAATTATGCCCCATTAACCATACTTGGGCAATGCATCCAATGCACGCATTAATATTTTCATAGTAGAACCTGTGTGCTTATCTGAAGGTGGCATCATTACCTTGGCAGAGGTTGGAAATCTCGGTGCAAAACAGAAAGTGCACCCCAAGAAATGGATTGTTCTGATGCACACATAAAGCAGTAACATTTCCCCTCATAGCATGAACTTAAATGCATTCTTGGAAGGAAGCAAGTCACACTGAGTTTCAATGGGACTGACTTCCTGCTAAGTAAACTTAAGAGTACAGCCTTAGGAATGCATATTTTTTCCCCCAGTAGGTCTGGCTGGCCCAGTCTCCACCGGTTCCTGGAAGGGCATGAAAAATGCATGTATTTCATTTAGCTTCAGTGGCTTTTATGTTCCCAGTTCTGCCTCTGGATTCTTAATTGTATACATAATTTTGTTGTGGCTGTGTTTTAAATACTGTATATCATTTATATGGCTCCTTAGCCATCCTGATAGTCCTTTAAATGGGACGGAGGGCGGTGGAAGATGAGTATTTTGCATATACTCAGCTTACCCAACAGCTTCAAGGGGAAATTCTATTTTCCATAGATTTGTGCCCCACCCCCAACCCTGCAAATATGTTAGCTTTTGCTTGGGCAACTTTTTCTTCTCACAATAAACTCATTTCTCTGAACTCTTTTGCTTCCAACAGTTACGTCACTTTCGCTCCTCTGCTGTCATCCCCAAACATGCCCAATTTGAACAAGATGAAGCCCAATGCGCAGACCACAGCTGACCTATTCTTCTTCCTCATTCATCACCTTCCCCCCCCCAAGAAAGTCCACTGAACTACTTGATTTTGTCAGCTGCTTCCCTGTTCCTACAGCTAAATGAGAAGAATTTCAAAATATGCTGTATACAACACTGTTCTCCTTTTTTGATTGCCCTGCTAATGGTATTTCCAGGAACTAGACTGCTGTTTCTTTCATGGCTGTATAAAAGGATGATTTCTGCTTGTGTTGCACTATGATAATGCAGACCTTGAATGGAGAAGTTGCACTGCCAGAATTCTCATTCCTACGCACTGTTAAATGCTTAAGAGCCTGTGGTTGCAGACAGAACAGACTGGTTGCTGGAAGCATCCAGAGATGCTAACCTAAAGGCTCATGTGGGTCTTTTGGATGTCAAACCCAACCACAGGTTCCCTGGCTGCAATTTAGAATCCAGGTTTCCGTTCGTAACTTTCAAACACAGTTTAGAGCGCCTGCTTTCGTTTTCCATCTGCTCAGCAAACCACAATTCAGAGCAGTTTCTTGGCTCACGTTCCACCTACGCAGCATTCTCATGGCTACTGTGTGGGGACCTCCAGAGGTGGAGCAGCGGCTGCAACTTGGCTTGTCAATTCAGATGTTATGCCAAATCCGCCTTAACCCACTTTGGATTCTGGACTGCTAGCTGATCACAAAATCAGATTGTTGTTCACCAAGACGTCACACCAATCCAATGTTAAGGCTCCTTCTGTGTCAGTTAGGTGTGATGTCTGGGCTGAGCAAGTGTGTGTAAATATTTTGAAGGAAGAAAAGCCAAGGAGAACAGAAGCTTTTGGACTTTTCTCATTTACACATTTTGGCCAATAAAGTCTGACCTTGGCATTCACAGAGGTTCTGTTTCCAGAACCCCTGCAGATGCAGAAAACAGTGAATAAGTGAATCTGTGGGTGTGGGCCAGGATCTGTGCCCAGGAGGAGGTCTGAGGCCAGAGGTGGCCAGGCATGGCCTCAGAAGGCTTCAAAAGGCCCCCAGAAGGCCTTGGAAATACACTTCCGGTTTTCACAAAAACCAGAACTGAGTTTCTAAGATCTTCTGGGGGCCTCAGACCACATTCCTAGATGCAACCAGAAGATTCTTCCAGTCTTGTTTGCAAGGTACAAGTTGGCCCTCCTGGTCGAAACCCATGATATATCAAATCCATGGGTCCAAATCCATGGATAAGGAGGACCAAGCTGTAGTTTTACCCCTGCTAACTGGGTAAGAGGCACTTTTCAAGTGGGTGCTCCTCATTTAATTAGCAGGGGTAAAATAACTGGCTCTCCTCACCCCAGCAGTGTCTTTTCTAGTGGGTGGTGTTCTTTTGCATCTTTTCAGATTGGGAGCCCTTTAGGGACAGGGAGTCTTACTTATCTCATTTTTCTCTGTAAACCACTTTGCAAACTTTTCACTAAAAAGCGGTATATAAATAATAATAATAACAACAGTCGAAGAACTGAAATTGCCACATAAATGCAACAATATACATATCTTTGCATATGCGACAGGCTGCGGTGTTTCTCATAATTCTCCACCCTCCTTTACTTTCACTTTAAGTTTCTTAATCAGCTCTACAGGCTGCAGGCTTGCCAACAGCTGATTTGAAATGTTTGAAATGCTTCATGCATATATTTAATCAGGCCTTCTGCCTAATCATTAACTTTGTTTCCCTTGCACCTTCCTTCTTCTAGACAGTGACAATACACATTTAATAAAATGACTGGCCATTCACCTCTCTGTTCCACTTTGACACAGGCCCTGCTGCAGGAGCACAAAACACTAGTGCATGGTTTCCTTTCCAGCCACAGCGTGGACGTGTAACTCCCACACTCCATTTCACAGAGTCGGGTTTGTGCACTTCCCAGAATCCTCCTCGTGTTTGAACAAGCAGCAACAGGCATAAAACGAAAGCACAACTCCTTTCTCGGCATATGCAGGGAAGGTAGAAGCTCCTTGACAGATGCCTTAACTGGGCCATGTAGCAAGTTGTACTTGGATGATGACCAGCGGCAAATTAAGCATACACCAGAATCTACCCAGCCAAACACTGCACTCCTCTCTCCATACATGTCAAGTCACATTAAAATGCACACCCCAAAATGTTCTCACCTCCAGTACCAGCCACTCTCAAGTCATTGCTGTTACCTTCGTAAGTAAACAGGGCCCTGAAAATAATATGCAGAGGATGAGATCGGCAAAGTGAACTCGCACACACATCATTCCATCTCAGTCACTATATCTGGATGTGATCAGGGTTGCTTCTTACACCACCCCTTCCTCCCTGTCTCACAACTACATTACTTTGAAGTCCCATCATGCCTCACTTCTTCCTGACCAGCTTCCCCTCCAGTTCCATCCCACTGAAGAACTGTGTGCATCTTGGCACCACCACAAATTCCCACCCATTGCCATTCCTTATTTGCACCCAGCTGCCAAACAGTTCACCTAGCTCAGCATGTGCATGGCTTTTTGCTACATTCAACTCATACTTCTCATGCTCCTGTATGTCGGCAGTTACACCCTTGGAGGCAGTGAATGAACCTGTTCTAGGAAACATGACTACTGCAAGAGCACCTCCTACCATGTCAGATTGCCACATTTCATTCTGGCAGGGTTCATGCGCTTTTAACCATTGTATGAGAAAGAGAAATTCAACAGATGCCATTTCAGTCGCTAAGTTTCTTCCTGTTGTGCCACCCATTGCAGGCACATGAATGCAAGAGGAATAGGGAGGAAGGGCAACCAGTTTCACAAGCTCTCAGGGCCTGACCTCCCCCCACCCTGCTTCCTTTGTTACCAAGCTCTGTTCCTCATTGCACAGATAATCTCCCTCCGGGACCAGAATGACCTCACTTATCAACACACCCCCAACCCAGCAAATCTGGAGTCTGTCTGCAACCAGTGGCTGAGCTGTGGGGTGCTTTGATTTTTATTGATTGAGGTGACTTCTCACATGGCAAAGGGCAGCGTGCTTATCTGAACATAGTCTCCTCTGCACTGCAGCAGGATGGATGAGAAAGCACAAGGCAAGCCCCCTTCAGAAACCAAACCACGCCTAGTTTCTGAACAGAAAGCTTCTTGCAGAACTGGGGAAAGAGGGGAGCTGAGCAATCCTCCACCACAGCACTGATTTCCCTCCAGGAGCTTCACAAGGCTTTGCCTCCTTCTATATCCAAAAATGAACCCCAAGTGCCCCCCCTTTACCAAGCCCACACGCAGCCACAAAGTCCTCACAACCTACGCAACTCCATGTTACTCACTCCTCCTTACCCCAAGACTCCTGTCTTATATGAGACACAGGTCCACATCTTTCTCTTGCAGAGACCCACACTTGTGTGCCTACTAATCCCCCAAACCCCCCATCACCCCAAACTCAGTCCACTTTTGTATCTCACCTCATCCTACCTACTGCACCCTCCCCCCAAGCCTCACCTTTCCCAGATCTTGTGATGGGCCTGATCAAATACACCTCATAGCGGACCTGGTAGCCATAACTTGCATTTATATACATACTCACTCTCACTGCACCCCTCCCCCATTTCTGAGCATGCTAGTGCCCAAACTCTGCCTGTCTTCCCACATTTTGAGGCACACAACCTCCTGTCGTCCACAATCTCATCTTGTCCAGGGTCGCGCCCCAGCTCTAACACATCCCATATACTGTACCCTAAAACACCCTGTACATCTTGCTTGTCCTGCATCCCCTCCCTGCACCCCATCAGTGCTGGGCACACTGACCTCCAGATCCTACATGTTCCATGGAGATCTACCCCCCTCCTCCTACACACACCATGTATTACGACCCCACCATGGCTGGGCATATTGACCTCCAGACCTTATACGTCTCATAGTGTGTGTGAGGGGTGGTGAAAGATCCCCATGGGACGTGCAGGGCCTGGAGGTCAATGTGCCCAGCCGTGGTGGAGTGCACATGGATTGCAGCACATGGCGTGTGGGGTAGATCCCCAGGGGACATGTAGAGTCTGGTGGGCCATGAACCCAGTAGTGGTGGGGCGCACATGGCCGCAGCACATGGTGTGTGTCTTTGGGGGGTAGATCCTCATGTTTTGACTCATGTGCACTCCACCACTGCAGGGCACATGGATCTCCAGACCCTACACGTCCCATGGGGATCTAACCCCCTACACACACAATGTATTGCAGCCCATATGCACCCGACACGTGCTGGGCGCATTGACCTCCAGACCCTATACATACAATGGGGATCTTCCCCCCCATCACATACTGCAAGCCATGTGCACCGCACCACTGACCTCCAGACCCCTATACGTGCCATGTGTGGCCAGCAGTGGTGAGGAGCACATGGGTCACAGTAGATGGTGGGGGGGCAGGCACACCATGCACTACAACCCATGCGCACCCCGCCACTGCTGGGCACACGTCCCATGGGGATCTACGCCTTCCCACCATGTGCTGCGACCCCTGGGGCCCCACGGCCGGCCGGCCAGCAGCCGCAGCCCTCTCCAGGGGCGGGCCGCCTGCCTGCCCGTGCGCTCTCGGCCCTGTGCCCGGCTGCCTTCCCCAGCCGCACGCAGGCAGCGGCTGGAGGCGGACCCGGGGCGGGGGTCCCCGGCGGGCGCCCTCACCAGTCCGTGGGGCTGGCCGAGGCCACCACCCGGCCGTAGGCCTCCTGCAGCGCCGGCCCGTTCCTGCTCAGGTTCAGCGCCATGGAGAGGCAGAGGGATGGAGAGCCTCCGTGCGCGCCGCTGCTGCTGCTGCTGCTGCCTCCGCGATCGCCGCCTCCGCCTCCCTCCGGGCAGCCCCGCGCTCGGCTCGGCTCAGCCCTGCCGGCTTCCGGCTCCGCCTGCCCGGCGCTGGGCTCGCCAGACCTGCCGCTCCGCACTGCACCGGCGCGGGGACGGCCGGCCGAGCACGCCGCCTAGTTGCCGCCGCAGGAGAAGGATGCCCGCCGCGGCACGCCCAGCCTCGCCGGGCTCGTGGCGCCGACTCCCGGGGAAAGGGGCTGGAGCAGCGCGGGCCCCTGGCGCCTACTTGCGAGCGCGCCCCGGCCACCTCGGGGAGGCCTCCCTCCGAGCAGGCGCAGCGCCATCCGGCGCAGCTGCTGGAGTGCCAACAGCTTGGCACGACCTGTCTAGAGCCCCAGACTGTGGGTCGGGACCCCCTAGGTGGGTCGCAAGCCCATTTCAGCTGGGTCCCCGTTCATTTATTTTTAGTAGAGTCTGACAGTCCAGTCCTATGCATGTCTACTCAGAAGTGAGTCCCAGTAGAGTCAATGGGGCTTACACCCAGGAAAGTGTGGATAGGATTGGGCAGTTAGGCTGCTATCCTAGCCACACTTTCCTGAGAACAAGTCCCACTGAACAAAATAGAACTTACTTCTGAGTAGACCTGGTTAGGATTGTGCCCTTACTTAATACACTGTTTCTCAGACTGTGGGTCGGGACCCCCTAGGTGGGTCGCAAGCCCATTTCAGCTGGGTCCCCATTCATTTATTTTTAGTAGAGTCTGACAGTCCAATCCTATGCATGTCTACTCAGAAGTGAGTCCTAGTAGAGTCAATGGGGCTTACACCCAGGAAAGTGTGGATAGGATTGGGCAGTTAGGCTGCTATCCTAGCCACACTTTCCTGAGAGCAAGCCCCACTGAACAAAATAGAACTTACTTCTGAGTAGACCTGGTTAGGATTGTGCCCTTACTTAATACACTGTTTCTCAGACTGTAGGTTGGGACCCACTAGGTGGGTCACAAGCACATTTCAGGTGGGTGTCCATTCATTTATGTTAGTATATTGAAGTCTAACTTATTTACCACACTATTTCTCAAATTGTGGGTCAGGACCAACTAGGTGGGTCATGAGCCAATTTCAGGTGGGTCTGAATTTATTTCAATATTAGACTACATCTACATTTAAAAAAAAAACCACCCACAATATCCAAAATTAAATAAGACCTTGACTCAGAAGGCTGATCTAAATAACCATGTTTTAAGGCCGAATTGAAAACCTTGAAGGAGGGAGCAGTCCATAAACCAAGAGGGAGGGAGTTCCATAAAGTTGGTGCCACTACTGAGGGGGCCCTGTTCCTTGCTGCCACCCCTCCCACCTCCATAGGCGGTGGCACTTGTAAGTGGGCCTTCTCCAATGACCTGAGGGGACAAGCCAGCTTGTACAGAAGTAGCTGGTCTCTCAGATATTATTATTGTTTTTATGGCATAGACTAGATCTGCAATGCAAGCCTGTCACTTTTGCTCAGGAGTAACAGCGTGAGCTGGTGCGTTCTACTCAGAAGTGAGTCCCATCATGCTCCCAGGGAAGCATTTGTGTATGCATATAGGATTGCAACCTCAGGCTGAAATACTGTGCACACTTTCCCCAGGAGTCAGCCCCAACACACAAGAGGACTTCCTTCTCTTCCTTCTCCACACAAGAAGGACTTCCTTCTGAATAGACCTGCATAGGATTGTGCCTTAAACCTCACTAGGGTAAAGTATGCATAAGAATTGCAGCCCTGAGGACGTTGTATGTGTTTAAATAGCTTTGGAAAAAAATAACCTACACAAGCATTCTTTCAGTACACTTTTAGTATGCGCTTTAAGCTGTGATATTTAGTTGGTGACTCAATATCACAGAGGTACAGTGCAAGCCTGGGCCTGTAGAATCCCCTCTCTGTGTCATCTCTAGACCCTTCATTCTGCATGCAGAATGGGTTTCAGGATTTTTTGGGAGGAGGGCCTCTTAAAGGTGCCATTTGGAGAAACTTCTGCATATCTAGGAATTATCTACATTCAGGTACTTCCCTGTTGTCTGCGAATGGGCCCGTTTTGGCTACAGACACAATGGCACCAAATCTAGAGTTCTGTTTTAATGCCACTAGATTTTACTTCTTCTTTTCCTTAAATTGGAAATAATTGAAGTCAAGCATTAGTTGGTGTCTCTTCTCAGTCCTGCTTTATGCAAACCTGTAAGCTTTTGTTGTTGTTGGAAAGTGGTGTAGAAATGCAAAAATGCAAATAAAGTAAAAATTGTCTCTGCAGTGTAACTGAGGCTAAGAGAGAGGCTTGCATAAGGTCACATAGGCTGAGTGTACACAGGTTAAGTGTACACACTTAACTGGGTCTAAGTCCCGTTGAACTAAATGGGGCTTGCTTCTGAGTACACACGCACAGGATTGCACTGCTAATGGGTGCATGGCAGAGGCAGGGCCCATGAGGTCAACTGAAGCAATCGCCTCAGGCAGCAGACTGAGAAGAGGGCACCCCCTTCTGTCCACCCGCTTGCCTCCACTGAATGTCTTCCCACTCCCTGGATTGGAAAAGGAAGAGGGGGACAACATGGAAGTGTGGAGGAAAAGAGAATAGTGGAGCTACAGTGTTGGGAGAGCAGAGACACATCAGCACATTGTCAGGTAAGGCAAGCAGGTTACCCTGCACATGCCTGACCTTGTCTGATCTTGGAAGCTAAGCAGCATCAGGCCTGGTTAATACTGGTTAATAGCACTGATGCACCTGAGCCAATGGGGCATGCGCTGCATCTTGCGATGGGGCGACAGTCACAGAGGCCTCCTCAAGGTAAGGGAACATTTATTCCCTTACATCAGGACTGCATTGCAGCTGCATCAGTGCTGGAAAGTTGGATAGGATCGAGCCCATAGTCCCAATGAACTTCATGGGTCTTACTTCTGAGAAGGCATACATAAATTTGCACTGTAAAGCTTTCAGTAGCTCCTGTCTTTTAAGCCTTAACCCAGTGCAGAGTGATTGTGTCAAATTCTGCTGCCCAGGCTTTGCAATCTTCAGTCATGGCCCAGCAATCTGGCTAAGCCACTGGCAGAAATCAGGCAGTACAAGAGAGGGGACCTTTTTGGTGGTGGCCGCCTGGCTTTGGATTTCCTTCCCGGAGAGATCAGAGTGGCTACCTCTTGCAACCTTTCTGTTTGACAAAGCTTTTCCTTTTTAAACTCCATTTTCTATATTTGATTTTTAATCGCTGAATTGATCATTTATCATATGCCACTTTTCTGTTGATCTATGCTGGTTTCATTTTTTAAAAAATTTAGTTTGTTTTTGTTTATGATTTCCATTATGAGCCACTCTGAGTTTTTAGGACAGTGGGATAACAATAATAAATCCACACTTTACTAATAAGAACAATAACACAGGCCTGGTTGGCAACCTTCAGTCTTGAAAGACTATGGTAGAAGCCTACAGCACCCGGTATTCCCAGGCGGTCTTCCATCCAAGTACTAACCAGGCCTGACCCTGCTTAGCTTCAGAGATCAGACGAGATCGGGCATGTGCAGGGTACACAGGCCTACACCCTTTTTTAAGTTGCAAAGGACATTTAAACAAATTTGGAATATTTTTAGGTTGCTCACAGGGAAGCTGCTTGAAGCAGCATATAAGTTGGCTGTGCCATACCCTCAAAACTAGAGCCAATTGGCCAAACCAATGCCCTTTTTGGATTAAGTACCCCAAAGTATAGATTGAGAACAGAGTCACAGATAAGGAGTGGTGGGTGGCAATCCCCCCCCCCACAGGCAGATAATTGATTTCGCATGTAGCGAATTTGCATATAACAAGAACTGGCTGTATTATCAGAGTTTTTCAACTCTCTCCTTCCCTGAGCAGTAGGAAGTTTCACAGATAGCAATTGCAGGGACTAACTGAGCAGCAGTGCTCCCCCCAAGTAACAGTTTATTTAAACAGTGATGCACATAGCCTAATCTGCCTTGTCGGTTTTGCAACGCACCAAAAATTGGGTTGTGACCCATTGGTGGGCCATGGATCCATTGTTTGGGAACCACTGGCTAGAATCCTCAAATCAGCTACAAAATGTATATTTCTTTCTCCTTTTCTGGGAACATAGCTGCCAAACTTTCTCTCTCTTTCTCTGTCATCCTCATCCAAGCAGTGGGGTATATCACAAATCTCTGACCACCAGCCATTGATGCCCTTTAAATAAATATTGCTTGCCATTGGTGTCCATTGACAAAACATCTTTATCTATTACCTACATAGATGACAGTAAATGTTGTCTCCTCACTGGACATCAGGGTTGTATGAGCCTCTTAGTTTTGCATAGTTTAAAAGAGTTAATTTGAGGAAACAGAATGGAAACTGGTTCTTGGTCCATCCCCCGCTATTTTAAGGCAAAGTTAGCACTGGCCAGCAGGTGGCAGAATCATCCCTGAATTAAGACAGTGTTGCTCCATCTCTTCACTGAGAACAATGAACTTGGCATAAGTTTATGACTTGCAAACTATTGTGGTGAAGTGGGAACCTTGAAATGACCCTCTAAATATATACCAGTGCTTTCCATTTAAAAGGATCATTGCAGTCAGAAAATTATAAATAGAAGGGCATCCTTTCCAGTAATGTCCTGATGTCTAAGACAGCCTGACATCTCCCCAATTTCCATTGCAATATCCATCGCTACGCGGTACGCCGGGGTTTTGTATTTCCATTGACGTGGTATCCATGTTTGTACACGCCCCTCCAAAATAATGTTTGTACCGAGAGTGGTAAATTGCTCACAGTCAGGTCCGAACCAGGAGGCTGTAAGGGTAGTGGTGAAGAGACTGAGCTGTGAATCAGGATTGCCCTGGTTTGAAAGCACCTCTCTGATGTCCACCCCCCCCCCATGGTTTTAAGTAAGCCACTCCCTAGCACCAACATGGGAATGATAACACAGGCCTACATACATTTTGTTGTCTTAAAAATTAGACCTGGGGGGGGGGCTACATCAAAAAATGGCATCAGTTTTGCCCATTTGGCTCTAGTTTGGGGGGTACAGCATAGCCATCTTATGTGCTGATTCAAGCAGCTTCCTTATATGCTTGAATCAGCATATAAGGTGGCTATGCCATACCCTCAAAACTAGAACCAATCAGGCAAAACTGATGCATTTTTTGATTCCGCACCCCCCCCCCACAATATCCTAAATTCATTCAACATCCTTGGCAACAACAACAACAACAAAAAGTTTTTTTGGGTTTTTTTCTTAGGTCTATGTAATAATTACCTTCCTGAGTTGGGGTGAGGATTACACTAAGATAATATACATGAGTCACTTTTCACACTCAGAAAGCGTTACACAAGTGCTAAGTATTCAGAGCTTTCCAAGCCTGAGATAAGTGTGCCAAAAGTCTCCCTTGCACAGCACTCTGCCAAATACTGCTTCCTCCCTTTACCCAGTGAAGTGCCAGACATTGCTGTGCCTCCCTCTCCCTGGATTCAAAAAGGAAGAAGGAATAGGAGTAGGATAGGAAATGTGGAGGATAGAAGAGTGCTGAGCTAGAGTGTCTCCAACACTCTAGGCTTCTATTCTTCTCTCCCTTTTTGAATCCAAGTAGTGGGAGTAGTGGAGGTGGGTAGCAGATTCTTCTCAGTTGGTCTCATGGGTGGACTAGCCCTGCTTAAGGTACTTCATGATGCAGGCTTGCTGCTTTGCTGTCATCTGGACTCTTCCTGCTCATGACTTTGCTACTTCAAGCACTCTGAATGGACCACACCAGAATCCAAGCATGTCATAGCATGCTTTTCAACCCGGTATATTGTGGTGATTTGCACTCCTGGGACTAAAGACGCTGACCAGGCTCGTCCAGGTAGCAGCTTCCCCAGTTTCTGGTTGGGTGTCAAGTACAGGAAGTGTCCCAGGAGAAACATCTTGTTTTGAGGGAGATCCCCTACAGTGCAGAGTGTGTAGGTGCCACTTCCAGTCTCAGAAGCTGGTTCCAGCTGGAGATGCAATTAACTAGCCCCTGAACAGAGGTCACTAAGAAGAGGCTAAGTCAGAAGCACACAGTCACCAACCTAAGAGGGGCAAAACAAGCTAATACAGCACTGTAGGCCAATGGTTTTCCCAGTTTTAGCACCGGAACCCACCTTTTAGAAGGACAATCTGTCAAGACCCACCAGAAGTGATGTCATTAACCTGGAAGTGATGTCATAGCCAAAAGTGACATCATCAATTCAGGCTTCAAACCTACGTCATGATCAGCCAAAGGTCCCATTACACAGGCGGATAAATTGCTTCCAGGGGCTGTGTCTGGCCTGTGGGCCTTCTGTTTGACAGACCTGATCTAGAAGAATACTGAAAAGCACCAACCAAAGAAATTTCAGGATCAGGGCTGGCCCAAATCCTCTTGACATGCCACACAGCACACCAAATGCTGAATACTCCCTAGCCTAGCAAGGAACCAGTCACAGCTTCCATCCCTCCTCCTCTTCCTCTTGCTCCCTGGATGTGAAGTTGGAAGGGGAAGTGTGGAGGAGTTGCAGTCCTAAATGCAGAAAACATTTCAAGATTTGCACATTTTCTCTTCTGTCATTTGCAACCAATGAGTTTCTATGTGAGAACAAAGTGCTTATTTCTGGCAATCATCTGCTTCATGATGTCACTTTCTGCTGAATGACATCACAGCCGGACCTCGGCAGGCACCACGAATACTAACTTCGGCCCTCTGTTTGAAACAAGTTTGACACCCCTGCATTAAAGCCTATCTAAACTCGGCCCATGTGGTTTTACTGAGGCTCACATGCCCCTGCCATTTGGCATTGAAAAGAAGAAAATAATCGGTTCAATAAACATATTCAGAGAAAGATGGCCCTAAAACCGCTACACTGTTTTGGGTAGGTTTTCGGCATATATTTTTCTTTGTCCGCTGCGGAAATGGCAAATTCAGAGGGCCGCCGATTATTGCATTCAGTAAATATTTTTCAATCACTCCGGAAAGCCGAAAAAGCGTCGGTTCCATTGTAAAGCGCAGGCGAAAGCGTTCCAGCCGTAGCCCGAGCCCTCCTCTCCCCCTCCTTTCCTGAAGTTCTTAAAAAATTCATTGTGGAGGCCTGGCCAAAACAAGGGGCTGCTTTTCACGCACTGCCCACTTGCTCGCGAGGCCGGAGGTGTGAGAATGAGGGTCTCCGTCTGGCCTACGGTTCCTGAAAGGCCAACATTTTTGTTTGGGAAAAGTCTCCAGCCCCTCATAAATACCAGACACATTTGCTGCAATGGCTACATGAAAAGGCGCATTCTTTCTGCTGACAAGATGTTTTGAAAGGATTAACAGTCCTAATGCTCAGGCCTCCTCACACAGCTGGGGGACAGTCAAGCAACCAGACCCAAACAGCTGCTAAGTGGGGATATTTATTCATAACAAGGACGGCAAAGAGCACTTTGGGTCTGCTTTGCAGAGGAGGTGAGGCTGAAAAGAAAGACATCCAGCGCCAGGCTTTTCTTCTAAGGGGGAGGAATGGGAGATCTTTTCCCTGGAGACCCCAGGATGTGAGTGGAGAAGACTTTTCCTCCTTTAAAACTCCTCATGTGTGCCACAAGATGCTGCCTTGTCCATCCATGCTGCCTTCCCACAAGGACCATCCCATCCATGAGGCCAACTGAAACAGTTGCCTAAGGCTGAGGTGCCCAAACCTTTTGGCAGGAGGGCCACATCATCTCTCTGACATTGTGTCAGGGACTGGGGAAAAAAAGAATTCATTTAAAATTTGAATAAATTTACATAAATGAATATAAGATGAAACTTATATGAATGAATGAAAGTCTCACGATAGCTCAAGGCCTATAAAAGGTCTTGCGCAAAGCAAGGCCATCCTTTCCTTTGCTGTTGCTTCACAGATGTGAAACAGCAAGCAGCGGAGGGAGCCCTTGGCCTGCAGCTCACAGGAGAGGCTGAACAGTTGGGCTTCTGTGCTGAGAGCAGTCGCAGTTGGCCCTCACACTCAGAGCTGTCGCATCAGACCAGCACAGGCTGCAGCAGGTCTCTGGCGGTCCAGAGGCTCATTGGAGATTGGGGCATCCCCACAGGCTGGATTGGGGGTCCCTGAGGGCCACAAATGATCCCTGGGCTGGGGTCTGTGCATCCCTGGCCTAAGGCAACAGATTGGTGTGAGTGGGTACTCATCTCTGTCGGTCTACTTGCCTCTGCTGCTCCTCCTTCTCCCCCCCCCTTTGGAGAAAGGGGACAGAGAGAAAGAGGAAAATTGGAGGGGAGGAGAGTGTTGAGAGAGCGGAGGCGCAGAGGCTGACACATCCTTGGGTGCGCCAGAAGGTCTTGGGCCAGCCCTGCTTCCCACTGTTCAAAGAGCAGACGGAAGATGCTCGGAAAATCAATTTAAAGTTTTTTAACAGTAGTAATTGTTTACAACCCGCTGGTATCTCCCCGTCATTTATTTATTGATGTAAAACATTTCTTTCCTTCCTTCTTCGGGGGGGGGGGGGGTGGTGGTTAAGGCAGCTTGCAATTGCCATGAAAACATTCTCAGTTATTGCTCCTGCTGACTGGGCAAAGATGCTTCTTTTTAAGTGGGGATCCTTTTATATTTAGCAGAGAGACAGAGAAACTGTCTGTGTTCACCCCTTTTCTACTGGCTCTTTGCTTGGGTTCCTTCTGTGTCTTTTTTTTTTCAGGTTGTGAGTCCTTTGGGAACAGGAACCCTTTGTTTATTTGGCTGCGTCAAGGACTTCGCAGATTTCTTTTTGTTCAAAAGCGGCATAGAAATATTCTTCTCTGAACAATAAAAACGCAATCATCACGGGGACTAGACCAATTATGTGGACTCGGAAATGCCTGCTTAAAGAGCCAGGGCTTCAGCTTCTGGTGGGAAACTGGCAACCTTTGGTAGACTTTCCACTATCAAGTTGATACTATTATTCCCAATTTGTTTTTTGTTTCAAGTCTTCCCTGTAAAGACAAAAGAAACACAACTCAAGTTGTTGCCAAGTCTCCCCAATTCCTGCTTCCACATGCCTGGTTTGGCCAAGGAAGGTCACCTACAGTCCACAGATAGTGCCTCAAGGCAACTAGCAAAGAAAGTGTTGATCTCTCTTCCAGTTTGGATAAAAATAGTTTACAATCATCCTCAGTCTAATGTCTCCCTGTATCTAGATTATGCAGATCTTACCCTTGATTGCATTGACCACCAGTCTGAGTAGGGCCCTTTACACCATCAAAGGCTTTGCTTCAGAAACACTTTAAAACAATCAAGATACCCCCTCACCTCCACTTTAATCCAGCAGTTCCTTGTTCTTTGCTCAGGTTGAACCATCCAGGAAGAATGCCTTGGGGAACCTCTAGCTTCAGCACTCTATGCCCCAAAGCCTATGTCAGTTAACAGCTTGGAGACTGAGCTGCTTTCCAGAACTTCTCCTGTTTGAATTGCATCTCCACCATGAACTCACTCACAAATATTTCTTTACTCAGCGTGTGGTTGGTCTGTGGAACTCCTTGCCACAGGATGTGGTGACAGCATCTGGCCTGGACGCCTTTAAAAGGGGATTGGACAAGTATCTGGAGGAAAAATCCATTACGGGGTACAAGCCATGATGTGTATGCGCAACCTCCTGATTTTAGAAATGGACTATGTCAGAATGCCAGATGCAAGGGAGGGCAGCAGGATGAGGTCTCTTGTTATCTGGTGTGCTCCCTGGGGCATTTGGTGGGCCGCTGTGAGATACAGGAAGCTGGACTAGATGGGCCTATGGCCTGATCCAGTGGTGCTGTTCTTATGTTCACTCAGTGGCCATCTCCAAGTCACTCCCTCTTGGCCTCAGTCTTCCCCAGCTGCAATACAGGGATAATAATCCTTACTTACTATGTAGGGTTGTTGTAAGGAACAAACTGAGTTAATCCAGAAACTTTGAAAACACTATAAAATTGATGATGATGATGATGATGATGATCCCTCCCATAAAAATAGACTTAGGGCCATCCTGAACTGAACCCTGATTATTCAGGCCAGGACATCTTTTGCAGGACATCTTTTCTGTGAACAGATATGACAAGAAAGTCTTGGCCCCTCCCGACTTGCACTTGGACCCTGGAAACCCTACCAGTCAGATCTCATACACACATAGTACCCTCACTTCTTTCCCTGAATACACAGTTGAACTGAAGTACAAACATCTCTCTGGATCTATTCCCATCCTGGTTGCCAACCCTTCCTGGGAACCCAGCTCCTAAGCCTCAAGTTCTCCTGCCCTTTGCCAGGGGATCTCTAGCCTGATGTTCTTGGAAGAGCTTATTCTGCAGATCAGAACAGGTATACTGTATTTATTTATTCTCTCTCTCTCTCTCTCAACTTCCCCATGTGTGGCCTGCCTCTCCCCTTCTCAGAGGTCTTTAAACATAAAGGAGTGTACTCATGCAAACCACCTGCTGAATCTAAATAAGACAAAGCAAGAGGCTGAAAGTCTTCTTCCATACTCCCTTACATCCGTTCTTCGGGAGTGATGCAGCAAAGATTCCCAGTTCCATGTTAGGGGTAAAAACTCCCTTCTTAAAACCAGATACATGCAAGACTGCCTTTTCCCATATGTTTCCATATGTCTGCACAGATGTTTCCATGTCTGCACACTTTATTGTGCATCTGATAAGTGTGCATATGTCTGCACACTTTACTGCATCTGATTAAAAGGGCCAGGCCATCTTTAGTGGCAGCACCTAAGTTGTGGAACTCTCTCCCCAAAGAAATAGAGGTGATTTCCCTCTCTGACAGCTCTTAAGCAGAGGATAAAGAGAGAGCCAGGGTGGTGTAGAGTTCTGGAGTTGGACTTAGACCTGGAAGAGCCAGGTTCAAATACCACTCAGCTATGAAGCTTCCTGGGTGACCTTGGACCAGTTACTCTCTCTCTCTCTCTCTCTCTCTCTCTCTCTCTCTCTCTCTCTCTCTCTCAGCCTCACCTACCTCACAGGGTTGTTGAGAGGACAAAAGAAAGGAGACGACCATGTACACCATCCTGAGCTCCTTGGACTCTCTCCCACCCAATTTTATGGAAAGATGTTCCCTGTGATTAGGACTGGCCAAACCATGAGGTTGAGGCAGGTGCTGGAGATGGCAGATGGGGGAGGGGCACCTGCTTTGCCTCCCTCCTGCTCTTTGAATTTGAACAGAGAGAGGGAAATGGAGCAGAAGAGGAAGTAGTGGAGGAGAGGAGAGTGGTGGGCTAGAGTGTCCGATGCTCCCTTCCCCTCTTACTTTTTTAATCCTAGGAGGGAAGCAGCTGATGTGCTGTTGGACAAGAAGGGGACAGCATTTGGAGCATTGCCTCAGGCACTGGTAGGCCTTAGGCTGCCAGGATGATGTTATGATTCGGGATTGTTGGCATTCATGTCCTGTCTTCTATTTGACCATTCAAATTATCTGAAATTATTTGGAAGAGGCTTGATGTCATTTTTTTTTTCCTTACGCCTTTGCTGGAAGGAGGCTTCGTTTTATTCCCCCTAGATAGTTTTTGTTCATTTCAGAAAATGCGCAATAGACAGAGACAAGAAGAAAGAAAGACCCACTGAAGAGCCAAGGATGAGGAGGCAAAGAAGGTATTTCCAGGCAGAGAGGTCTTCATGAATAATCATGCTGTATTCTGCCTGAGGTCCTTCAGCAAGGGCTGCTTTTCCCCCTGACCTCACACTGAAGTTCTTCATTAGCAGGAAAAGCATCTGTGACTCTAAACTGAATTACTCCTGCAAAAAAGGGGGAGGGGGAAGCACATTCAATTGATCAACAGAAGAGTCAAAATATTCTAATAGCATTGTAACAGGGGTCTAGTATTCAGGCTTCCCAGGAGAGAAGCAAGGTTGAGTTTAATGAGCTCCGCTGGGGCCCCAATTTGTCAATCAAGATTCGCTCCTGACACTTGCCCCAACACCAAATGCCTTCCCCCCCCCCTTTAGCAGTTTCAGCCTTTCGATATGGAAGGGGTGGGGAGAAGCTGTAGCTAAGCCCTGGCTAAACAAATTGCAGACCCAAAAATAGGTGGTGTAATGAAGTGGCCGCAAGGCCAGGCAAAGGTGCTGCATTCTGTGCCAGATTTCAAGAGCTGCTTTCTCTAAAGGAATGCTGAAGACCAGTGGGAGACTGATGTGTCATTACATTCTTGATGAGCTGGGATTTGGGACTCCTGTCATACTAATTTTTTTTTTTTTTTAAGATCAGGAAACAGTCTGGGATAGGGCTGTCACTTGTTCGAGAGAAGGAGAGAGGCACACAAAAGCTATTTTACCCATCAGGATCTACAACTTGTATAACATGTACATTTTCACCTGCAGATAGAGGGTTCGGGGTGGAAGTGCAGTGGCTAAGCGCAGAACTTGTCCATGATCTTAGCACACCATCCAATACAAAAACAAAACTCCACCAAACCGGGGGGGGGGGGGGACACAGAAGAGGAGAAACTAAGAACATAAGAAAAGCCTTGCTGGATCAGGCCAAGCACCTGTTGGGTTCAACTATGTGTATCTTACAGTAGCCCACCACATGCCGCAGACAAAAGGAGACCAGGACTGTGTTGCCACTCCCTTGTATCTGGCATTCAGAGATGGGCTACCTCTGAAACTAGAGGCTGCATACAGTCATCATGACTTGTAATCTGTCTTGGACATTTCCTCTAAAAAAAAATCTGTCCAGTCCCCTTTTATAGGCAGTTAGGCCAGGTGCCATTACAATATCCTGTGGCAAGGTGTTCCACAGGTTAATTACACAGATTCACTGGTTTTAAATTCAGATCTATTTGTCATTCAAATAATGAGGCCACTGTTCAGAATGGTTATGGTGGGATGCAAGCAGCTTCCGGAAAGGTAACCATCATCACCCAGTAATAGGGTCGCCAACCTTTCAGGATTGGCCTGGAGCCTCTAAGAATCAGCATTGACCCCAGGTGACCACCAAAAGTAATCCTGGAGATTTTAACCGGGTCTCATTGGCTGCATGACAATATACCATGTTGGGGGGGGGGGGTCTCCAGAAATGGCTGCAGTTGGAATTGACAAGCCTACCCAGCAAGCTTCCCCTGAGGGCTGGGGATAAGAATAGGCCCTCAGTTTGGCTGTACTTGTCGTAAGAGGCGACTGAACAGCCACTGGGTAGATGGGACTCATTAGCCTGGAAAGGCAGCTCATCTGAGAGAAGGAAAACTCTGATCCCAAACCTCCACTGCCTTGTGGCTACATCCAGTTATGGGAAAGGCTTCAGGAGTCAACCTCGAGGCAAAATCCGGAGCCGGAGTCCCCGAGGCAGTTTCATGGCTGAACACAGTCACGTTCTGGCAACTCCTGCGACGTCACTGGAACCAACCGTATTGGCTTCTCCCTTTCCATTGGACCATTTCAGCGGCGTGGAGAGGGGGGATTTGCTGCACAGTCTATCCTCCATATCTACTTTACCCAGGCTTCGCACACTGGAGAGGACACTGTGTTCCAGAACACTATTCAGAGTGCGATACCATAGTCTTCCGAGACTGAAGGATGCCAACAAGACCCAGCAAGCTCCATGGCTGAATGGGAAATTGAACCCAGTTCTTCCTGGTCCAAGTTCAACATCCTACCTGCTATACCACCCAGATGGGCAAGGTACCTAAACAAGGAATGACATTTCCAGGAATGGAAATTTTATTCCAGAAGGTGCAACAAACCTGGGAGAAAGTTCAAGTTCATGGAAAGGGACATGGGGAGCAAAACCAAACATGCTGTTTACTTTATGGTGTGATAACATACCAATAAATCAAGCAGAGAGAGAGAGAGAGAGAGAGAGAGAGAGACTGCTAGCTAAAAGTGGCAGACCAATTCCATCAGACCCTCTCCCAGGAGGATTTCACGTGCCATAGAGACAGCTGCTTGTGACTGAGAACACCACATAAGCAAGTATGCACAGATCTGGGTTATCTGCTTATCTTCCAGGCTGCTTGGGTGGGGGAGGGTGTGTGTTTCTAGGGGGGATTGATCTTGGCCCCACTGCCATTGCTGATGCAATACCAAGAGTATGTGCTAGCTAGAAGGCGATACTGGAGGGTCTTGGCCCTTTGGCATGGCCATTAAGCATAGCATGGGTGCTGGATGGAAGATCAACATGTAGGGAAAAGCCCCCACTGAGACCAAATATAGCAGTGTCCAAACGTATGTGTTAAATACCTTAAGGAATTAAGTGGTAGAAAAATGAGCGATAAACCTTTTGACTAAATAAGCAAACTTTAATGGAAATCTGATTTACAATTATTCTGAACCACAGTTACAAAAAAGGAGGAAACAAACAAAAAGACAACCGAGAGAGGGCAGAGTTTAGCCGCCAGGGGATAGTGGTGCATGCCTGAATATAGGTAAATTATCTGTGGTGTTTAGGATATGGGAGGTATGTAGCCAACAGTGGGCCCAATCCTATCCAACTTTCCAGCACTGGTGCAGCTGCAATGCAGCGTCGAGGTAAGGGAACAAATGTTCCTGTATCTTGAGGAGGCCTCTGAGACTGCCTCCCCAACACAGGACGCAGTGCATACCCCATTGGCACAGCTGCACCGGTACTGGGAAAATTGGATAGGATTGGGCCCAGTGTCTCCTCATGAATACCACTTGCCAGTCAGAAAGCAGTTTTCACAGTATGTCCCAAGTATTGTGCTCCGGTTTCACACCTGGCATAAATACCAATAAAGCTTGTTGCCGTGCTTTGGTGCGCTTTGGGTTACAGAAGCACAAACATTATGTAACCCCTTTTTGATGCATAAAATACATTGACAAAGTGTAGTTTGCAAAACACAAAAATGAAGCTGTGTTAAAATATAAAAACTACCCTATGCTGTCTGGAGGAATAAATCCGAGAGGTTTCATATTAACAACCACTTTTTCTTCAGGGGAAATTTTCACACTTTTGAGCGTGAAAACTTAAGTGTCTCTATCACTTTGCCTTCTTAGGACAGTGTCACTAGGTGCCTGGCACATGCAACACCCAAAGAAAAATGCATTGCCATTAGCCATTTCTTTTCTATGAGCAAAAAAGTATCTGGGGTACATTACCACCTAAGTGTATTGGATTTTCCAGAGGTTTTCTTGTACCTGGCTAATTTTCCGTAGTTTACCCTACTAACTTTCATTTTTTCACTTTAACTACTTTCTCTAACCTGGTTGCACCATTCAATTATGCTAAAAAAAAATTATGCTTTGACAAGGTTCCAGACTTCCTTCTTTCAGAACCAGGCAATGTGAATCACTTGCCCTAAGTGACCTGTATAAAGAGGGTGGGGAGAGTAATGATGATTTTGAGACCTTACCGACCTTAAACTTGACATAATTCTATACACACCTGGAGCAATTCTCATTGAAATCAAGAGGGCTTATGTCTGAGTAGAAATGCACAGGGCTGCATGGTGAATGTGCACATGGAATGCAAACATATCCTACAAGACATAATCACGAACAGGCTTGTGTGTTTAAATTTACAGGACACACTGTTGCTGTTGGCATCCTTTAGTCTCGGAAGACTATGGTATCGCGCTCTGAATGGTGGCTCTGGAACAGTGTCCTCTCCAGTACACGAAGCCTGGGTAAAGTAGGTGTGGAGGATAGGCTGTTACCCATGCAGCAAATCCCCCCTCTCCTTGTCACTGAAATGGTCCAATGGAAAGGCAGAAGCCAATACGGTTGGTTCCAGTGACGTCGCAGGAGTTGCCAGAACGTGACTGTGTTCAGCCATGAACTGCCTCAGGGACTCCGGCTCCGGATTTTGCCTCGAGGTTGACTCCTGAAGCCTTTTCCTTAACTGGATGTAGCCACAAGGCAGTGGAGGTTTGGGATCAGAGTTTTCCTTCTCTCAGATGAGCTGCCTTCCCAGGCTGACGAGCCCCATCTACCCGGTGGCTGTTTAGTCGCCTCTTACGACAAGTACAGCCAAACTGAGGGCCTATTCTTATCCCCAGCCCCCAGGGGCTAGGATACACAGTCCTGTATGTACGATATTATACAATGATGCATTCCAACACAGTTAAATTCAATTACAGTTTCTTAGAGTTCATTTGTAAACACATAAAAAAATCTATCTAGGATAATCAGTTACCTCTTTAAACACAAAAGGCATCAGATTTTTTTTCCATTTCTAAATATGGGTTTGTTTGTGGAACTCCTTGCCACAGGGTGTGGTGATGGCACCTGACCTAGATGTTTTGAAAAGGGAGATTGGACAGATTTATGGAGTAAAACTCCATCACAGGTTGCAAGCCATGATGACTATAGGCAACTACCAGGTTTTTGATGTAGCCTCTCTCTGAATGCAAGATGCATGAGAGTGGCAACAGATACCTTGTCTTGTGTGTTCCCAGAGGCATCTGGTGGACCAATGTGAAAAGCTGGACTCGATGGGCTGTTGGCCTGATTCAACAAGCCCCTTCTTGTCCTTATTAATCTATTACCTTTTCACGAGGTGGCTCAAGAAGACACACGTAGGTGTGCTACCAGCAGTGAATGCAGGCACACAGAGAATGAGTGACAACTGATTTGTCAGGACTGATGGCCAACTCACATGTCAAGAAATTCACCCTCAGGATGCAGTGAATCCAGAGTGTCTCATAAGGGGCCATGCGGTCAAGTGATTGGACAAGCGGGTACGAAGATCACTCTTCAGCATGTCTTCACTGAAGCAATTGGTTTAACCTCACCTCATTGTATGCTGGCCATTAAGCTCACATAATAAAGTGCTCACAGAACAGCTTGCATGGACAGCTGTGGCACACACTGGATTTCCTGTGCGCTCAGGGCAAATATTTTGCTCGTGTGAAGTCAGCCCTGCCAGACAGAAGCCAAATAAAGGCGACATTTGGCAAAAATGTGCAAGCATCCAAGTGTGTAACAAATAACATGCGCGGAAAGAAAACACCGACATGTTTTTGTGGTTCAATCCCAGATTTAATAGCATCTAAATGTGAGCGCTTTTCCAAAGGATAGTCCAAAAACCATCCCATACCAAAACACCCACCCCTTAGCAAAAGGTTTACTGTGAAACACGTGGCCCTACATTTACCCAGAAGGCTCACTGCCGAAATTCTAAGCATTACTTTTGAGGATTCTTATATACCAGTGTTTCTCAAACTGTGGGTCAGGACTCACTAGGTGGGTCACGAGCCAATTTCAGGTGGGTCCCCATTCATTTCAATATTTTATTTTTAATATATTAGACTTGATGCTCCCATGGCATGTGCCTGCATTTGGGGAAATGTTACGTATCTATACTTTTAACAGGCTAGTATGTACATGCTTTGATAGTAAATGGGACTTACTCCTGGGTAAGTGTGGGTAGGATTGCAGCCTAGGATTTCTATTCTTTTTTTAAATTTATTTAAATTTTTCTGGCCCAAAGGAATTGTTTAATAAGACAGGGAACTGGCAAGTATACAAACGCTCTATAGACGTGGACCCGCTTCAAAATGGCACCAGAAACTTCAATTGCAGAAAAATCACAGTGGTTAGTGCAAAGAGAGGCTGTTTGCTTGCCAGCACGCACTGCTCCCCAGAGTGAGGAATGTTGATGGAGGGCAGGACACCCACTCAGCAAAAGGCCTGGCCTGGCCAAGCTGCAGCCTAGGATTGTTAAAACTCTTCTTGCTCGATGATGTCACTTCCGGTCATGACATCACTTCTGGTGGGTCCTGACAGATTCTCATTCTAAAAAGTGGGTCCCAGTGCTAAACGTTTGAGAACCACTGCTATATACAATTGGCATCCGTGTGTTTTCTAAATGGGCAGTTTTATGCCCCTTCAGATGCAGCTTCTTACATTTGATAACTACAATTGGAAAATACGCAATAATACATCACAGGCCAGTGTTGAGCATCTGAGGTGCTCCACATGAGATCTAAACTGGAGTAGTGGGCTGCGTTCATGCACACTTTTAAGGTAGATTCCTTCCCACTACGGCTCCTGTGGTCCTTCATCAGTAACTGATTCACTTCCTGCACTGCACTCTCAGAGCAATAGAATTTTTTTTCCTTGTCCACAATACACACTTGATGCTGATAACGTGGTAGTCTGTATTCCTTTGGAGTAAGGAGGTGGATGCATTGGAAACGAGTATTCTGCCTCCCACTGTCTTCTTTTCAGGATGGTGGTTGATCCAAATTACAAATTCTTTTATGAGGATTTCCTCTGTGCTGGATTTTTGCAACAGGAACTGAATATAACTCAATACCAAGCTACTCCTGATGAAATGTGAACCCTCAAATGGTAACAGGGTCACACATTCTTCCAGATGTTACCCATCCATTCAGTGCTCCAGGATGCAGAAGGCTAAGGAGTCAAGGAATATCAATTTGAAAGCTGCATGACTCTAGAGCAGTGATTTTCAACCTTTTTCATCTCACTGCACACTGGCAAGGCACTAGAATGGTCAAGGCACACCATCAGCTTTTTGACAATTGACAAGGAACACTGCGCTGTCAATGGGGGCTCACATCCCCCACTGGTCCTACTGATAAATACTCTTTCCCAAATTCCCGCGGCACACCTGAGGACCATTCGCAGCACAGCAGTGTGCCACAGCACAGTGGATGAAAATGGCTGCTCTAGAGCAGGGGTGCCCAAACCCCGGCCCTGGGGCCACTTGCAGCCCTCAAGG
This sequence comes from Tiliqua scincoides, assembly GCF_035046505.1. NCBI lineage: Eukaryota > Metazoa > Chordata > Lepidosauria > Squamata > Scincidae > Tiliqua > Tiliqua scincoides. The sequence continues at coordinate 13,394,526 of NC_089831.1, forward strand.
CCTCTCAATGTGGCCCTCAGGGAGCCCCCAGTCTCCAATGAGCCTCTGGCCCTCCAGAGATTTATTGGAGCCCGAACTGGCCGGATGCAACTGCTCTCAGCGTGAGGGCGACTGTTTGACCTCTTGAGTGAGCTGTGGGATGAGGGCTCCCTCCACTGCTTGCTGTTTCACATCTATGATGCAGTAGCAGCAGCAAAGGAGAGGCCAGTCTTGCTTTGTGCAAGGCCTTTTATAGTCCTTGAGCTATTGCAAGACCTTTATTCATTCATATAAGTTCAATATATTCATTTAAGTAAACTTATGTAAATTTATTCAAATTTTAAATGTAAATTATTTTTTTCCCTGGCCCCCAACACAGTGTCAGAGAAAAGATGTGGCCCTCCTGCCAAAAGCTTTGGATACCCCTGCTCTAGAGTAACACGGTAACATTCATTTTCTCAACAAACTGCCAGCATGCTGCAAGAAGCACCTCAATTCAATCACAATGCAATTGTTTATTAAGCTGTGTCTGAATGAAGGAGCAGTGTGAATGGGGTGGCAAGACTTAGGGCCAAGGACATGTAATGTGATACATTTCAGACAGTCCTTTTCTGAAACTTTCACCTAAAATAGTACGCAAGTGGATAGTCAACCATAAGGTGGAATAGGGGCTATCCAGGAGTCCGGAAGCTATGCAGGAAAGGAAAAGGAGCAGAGCTGGCTCTGACAAGTGAGCTTCTGTGGAGCTTACTTCTGAGTAAACTAGCATTGGCTTGAATGGCAAAATATGCTCTTAGTATAGTCTCGAGCACATTTGTTTGGAAGCAAGCCCTCATCACATATAAGTCCCACCACATCACATAAAACAGGGTGTCAAAAAAATGTATACACATTTTAACAAGCTCGAATATATTCATTGTAGAAAACCTGCAACACTCAAAACATTTATGGGAAACAATGCAGTTGAAGACACGTGTGGAACCATCCCAGCACACAAATTGGTGGATGTCTGCAGATCCCTTACAGCACAATTCTATGCTTATCTACTCAGAAGTAAGTCTCACTGTGTTCAATAGGGCTTACTCCCAGAAAAGTGTATAGTATTGCAGCCATCATCAACAATGTCAGTGGTTTATAGATGCCAATAGGGGACATTTTGAGCATTTGGTCTAAATTCATTAACCAATTAATTAATTAATTGATAAGGGTCAAGCAAATGCCTCTGTGTACACCATATGCAGTACACATGTGAATTACAGTATCACAGCATATGTGTGAATTGTAGTATAACACATAATATCACAATAAAGCATGCCTACATTTTCTTGAAACACTCTGCATGTATGCACACGTACCGTGTATCCCCACAGTAGTTTGGTGAAGTTTATTCCAAAGAAATAGCTTGTAGAATTGCAGCCTTGCAGTGCAAGTTTCCACCTGTTTACTCAGTAGCAAGTTCCACAGTGTACAATGAAGTTTAGACTAGGTAAGTGTGCAGAGAATGAAAGCCTTAAAAAAAAGGTTTTCTTCTTCTAAACATAAAACTGTTTGGATCAGTTTAAATCCAGGGCAAGTCCAGAAGAGCCTTCAAGAGTTAAGGAAGGAGCCTATAAGGATAGGGGATGCCCCTGTTTAGTTTCTTCTCCAGTTTTTTTCCCCTTTAAAGAAATCCCCTTTTTTGTACCCTTCTTTCCCCTCCACAAATATATGCTCCCTCCCATTTCCTCCTCCATACTGTGGCTTGTTCCATTACTTGAGCCAAACAAACAATCCACTTTGGCTGCAATCTTATATATATGCTTTCCTGGGAGTAAGCCCCACTGAACACATATAGGGTTTACTTCACCTTAGAGTATCAAGTTCCACACTGAACACAGCAGGATTTAACTTCTGAGTAGAGTACATAGGAGTGTGCTCTAAAGCCTGCAACCATATTCAGGCTTCCTTGGGGGTAAGATCCCTTTCTGCACACTGTGAGACTTTACTTCTTTTAGTAACCACGCCTAGGGTGGATAAAGAAAAGGCTGCAATTCTATCCAGGCTTACCTGGGAGAAAGCCCCATTGACTATAATGGGGACTGACTTCTGAGTAGACATACAAAGGATTGTGCTCAACAAAGACAAGTTCAAAACATTACAAAAAGAGTCCAAGCCTATGCATGCCTCTTCAGAAGTAAATCCCATTGTAGTCAATGGGGCTTACACCCAGGAGAGTGTGTGGATACTGCTGCCTAAGGATGCAATTCTATGCTCACTTGCCTGGGAGTAAGCCTAAGCCCCCACTGAACACACTGGTACTTACTTCTGAGCAGGCATGCAAAGGATTGGGCTCTGTTGTAATGCGTTGTGGTGTTGAATGGAACTTTTTCTGGTTTGTTTCTTTTGAGCCCAATCCTAGGCATTACTACTTGGCAGTAAAAGTCCCATTCTAGTCAATGGGGCGTACTCCCAGGGAAGTGTGGATAGGATTGCAGCCTGAGAACTGAATCCTATGCCTGTCTACTCAGGAGTAAGTCCCATTCTAGTCAATGGCTCTTACTCCCAGGAAAGTTTGGCTAGGGTGTCAGCAAAGTGATGGGGGGAGGTCCGGAGTGAGAATAGTGTAGGGGTAGGGGGGTGCGCGAGCCTGAGCGCGTGCAGGGAGTTGGGGGCTTAGTGGCCCCGCTGGAGGGAGGTAGACGGGGGGGCACATCCTCTTCCCATCCACAACGTAGTGTACCCGTTGGAGGGGAGCGGGGAGGCGGTGGCGGGAGAGTGGGGGCAGAGTGTGAGGGGGGGCAAGTCCCCGTCCCATCCCTGGCTGGAGAGGTAGTGCGAGGTAGTGCTCCTGGGGGGGGAGAGGGAGAGTTGGGGGGGCGCTTCCTCGTCCAATCCCTGGCTGGAGGCGTGCAGGGGGTGGGGGGTAGTGTCCCCTTTGGGGGAGGGAGGGGGCGTTGGGGGAGTGGGTTTGGGGGGCGCTTCCTCGTCCCATCCCAGCTGGAGGCGCGCAGGGGCGGGGGAGGCAGTGCCCCTTGTGGGGGAGGGGAGAGGCGGGGGGGCGTCCCCGTCCCAGCCCGGCCGGGGGTGGGGGCGCAGCGTCCCCGCAGGGGGCGTGGGGGAGGGAGGAGGGGAGGCGCGCCCGGCCTCCCCTCCCTCCCCGCCGAGGTGTCGGCTTGCAGGGAGCTCCTCCTCCTCGCTGGGCACTCGGACCCCGCGGGTGGGCAGCGCAGGGACCGCCGCGGAGCCGCTTCCCCCGCCGCCGCCGCGCTGCCGCCGCTGCCGCCCCCGCCGCGCCGCGCGCCCCTCCTGCCCGCCCCGCTCCGCCCCGCCGGGAAAGTTGTCGGCGGCGACGGCGGGACGGGGCGGGCGGGGAGCGCGGAGCGAGCCCCGGGGCGCCCCCGCCGCGCCATGCCCCAGCCGCGGCCGCAGCCGCAGCCCGCGCCGGCCGGGAGCGGCAGCGGCGACGACCTGGGCGCCCCCGACGAGCTGATCGCCTTCCAGGACGAGGGCGACGAGCGCGAGAAGGGCGCGGGCGGGCGCGGCTCCGCGCAGCGGGACCTGGACGAGCTCAAGTCCTCGCTCGTCCACGAGTCCGAGAGCCGCGCGGGGGGCGCCTCCGGCTCCGGCTCCGACTCCGAGGTGGGCGGCGGGGCGGCTCTGGGGCGCGCCGGGGGGGAGCGGTTCTCGGCTGGGCTTGCGGGGGGCTGCTCTGGGGTGGGCTAGTGGGGGGCAGCTCAGAAGTTGACTTGGGGGAGCAGCTCTGGGGTTCATTTGTGGGGGGCGGAAGTGGGCGGGCAGCTGTGGGGTGAACTTGTGGGGGAGTAGAAGTGGGGGGGCAGCTCTGTGGCTAGCTTGTGTGGAGCACCTCTGGGGTTCTCTTGTGGGGGGGCAGAAGTGGGGGGCAGCTCTGTGGCTAACTTGTGTGTAGCACCTCTGGGTTCACTTGTTGGTTGCAGCTCTGAGGTAGACTTGTGTGGGGGCAGAAGTGGGGCAGCTCTGAGGTTAACTTTGGGGGCAGAAGTGGGGGGCAACTCTGAGATTAAACTTGGGGAAAGCTCTGAGGTCAAGTTGTGAAACAACCAAAGGGGCCGGGGAGGGGCAGCTGTGAGGTCAACTTGGGGGGGCCAAAGCAGGGGGAGCATGGATGATGGGGGGTCGCTGAGGAGGGTGATGGAAGGGGAAGGGTCACTTTTCTCCTCATACCCCTAACACCATCACCCCCCCCCCCGTGTCGTCATCATGGTTATGATTTTAATTAATACCTTTATAAATAAGTTTATAACTTTACAAGTTATAATTAATTTAAATAACTTTATAATTAATAACTTCATAATTAACTGATTAATTGACAGCTTTTCCTCCTCCTTCCCCCCCATGCAGACGGAGAGGCCGCCTCAGCAGACCCGGGAAAGTTTCCAGAAGCCACGAGACTCTCCAGCTGAAGGTAAGGAAAGACTCCTCCTTATGCTTTTATTTTCTTTCTCCCTCCAAATATTGTAATTATAGCATTGAACTGAATCCCATATATAGGGGATGGGGGGGGAGTAGAGAGACTGTGTGCTTCTTTTCTCTCTCCAACACTCCCCCTCCAACTTCTTTTCCCCTGGTTGTGATTCCTCCTCCTTGTATGTTCCCCCCCTTCACTTTCTGGAGCGAGGAGGAGCTTCCATTTGCTGCGCAGTCCTTGCTTGCTGCCCACTTTTGGCTCCAATCCTGGCAATGGTGGAAAAAGGACCGCCTGGTGTCGCCTTACTGAACTTGGAAAATCAGTGCGTGCCACTGCCGCGGTCCTAAACCCGTTTCTTGGATGTCAATAACAAATCAGCCAGAGACATGCAATCCTAGGCGTGTTTGAGCATGGGAGCTGCAAGACCTCCCCCCCCACCATCGACTCCAATCTGTTGACACTTCTGGCAGGAGTGAGGTAGTGGCATCCTGAACTCTAGTGCTGCAAGAGTTTTGTTTTGCAGGTAGGGAGTCAGGTTTTAGAAGGCTCCCCCATGCAAACATGCGCAGACAGAGCATGGGAAACTTTCAGAGGAGTAGCTTGCATTGCACTGCAGTTATGTGTCTGCTTACATGGGAGCTCAACACGTGGGGCATGGTGGGGTTGACTTCTGAGTAGACATGGGATTGCACTGTTAAGCCTGTTACAGCAGGCCTTGTTGCTTAACTGGCCAGCTTGCAGCTGGGGAAGCAGAATGTGTACGTCAATGAAAGCGCTGAAATAAATAGGTTAAGAATATAAGATGTTACAAGACTGTTCGGGTGCAGTCCTAACCAACTTTTGAGTTGGGGCAGTGCAATTCTGAAGTAGGGGAACAAACATTGCCTTACCTTGAGGAGGCCTCTATGACTGCCTCCCAGCTTCAGGATGTAGCCCATGCCCCACTGGCACAACTATGCTGGTGCTGGAAAGTTGGTTAGGATTGTGCCCTTTGTTGTCTTCACTGCAGAGGAGTAAAGGTTTAGTGCAGACCCTCCCCCCTGGTTTCTTGGTTGGAATGTACTTCTCCCCACTCCCACTTGTTTATAATGCATACCTTTGTATGAAATAGATCCAGGAATCAAGAAGGCGGTGAGTTGTGTGGGTGGATTCGTGGGGTGGCAGTCATTCTGGTTTAAATTAATCCGAGCTGCAGTAAATGCTGCTAGTTCACACTTATAAACGTGTCCTTTGAATGTATACATTGTTGAATTCAGTGTGACTTATTGTAGGTTAGTCTTGCAAATAGGACTACAGAAGTTTTTAATAGCCTGTCTGTCTGCAATACCTGTACTAGTTATTTATGACCTGAAAGGGTGAAAAGTGTCCTTTGTAAACTGCATCCAGGTGACCAAAGGAGAAAACATTTATATGCCACAGGCAACCAGCTGTTACCAAATCTGCTGCTATAGGTGCTTTAGGCTGCAGTGTTAAGACACATTTATTGGAGGGTAAACCCCAATGAACATAATGGCACTTCTGCATAAATGTGTGTAGGATTGTGGTGCATTAATTATAGCCTAACAGAACTGAAGTAGTTATCCTGTGTATGTTACTTAAAAACACACCTAGAAATAGGCTACATTCCTGCACATGTCTTTTCAGAAGTAAGCCTCCCTAAACATAGTGGGACTTGCTTCTGCGTAAAACTTATACCCGTAAGTTTCTGCGTAAAACTTATTAACTTAAACTACGTAAAACTGTAGTTGAATTTATACCCAAGCAAGATTTGTATTTCCAAAGAGATAACTGTTCAGACTTAATGGGAAACCATGGATTCTTGCTGTAGGAATGAGACTTGGAATTCCTCAGTCTTGCATACTCCTTCTTCCCCTCTCCTTCTTTACATACAACAAAAGAATGAAAGCTTTTGATTTCATTGTAAGAACAAACTTGAAGTGCCATGTTACCTTACAAATTCAGGGAACTGTAGTTGAACAAACTACTGTTGGAACAAGCTGAGATACTGAACCAGAATCAAACAGCTATTTGCTACTCTGGTTGCAAGCACCAGGGATAAGCCAGGTCTGGTATTCTAGCCCATGGCTATCAGAGGGCCAGTCTGTCCAGGTTGACTGGGTGGCAAATGGCCATTGGCAATGGTAGTCCCTAAATCATTGTGGGGGGGGGGGGGGCAGGCAGGCGGTGCCATGGGGAATCCAGGGCAGGGCTTTGCCTCAGGGCCCCCAGAAACCTTTGTTTTAACAAGTTTGTACATAAATGCAGAACTGTGGTTTGTTATTATAGCTGAAAGCAAAAACATTTTCTCTTTTTTGAACAAAAGAGGGAGGGCTCTTGGTAGATTGTTCATGTCTCAGATGAACAGGACTGGTGTGTTTAAGGCCATTGTGTAGGTTGACTGCAAAGAGCTGTATACATGTGCAGGGATAAACGGTTTGTGAATTGCACTACTACTTTTTTCCCTTCCTCTTTGCCCTTTAGTTCTAGCTGATCTTCTAGGAATGCTTATTTAAAAAGGTATTTTGCCTTGTCTAATCCATCAAGCTCTCCAAAATTTTGAATTCAAAACTGTCCTATTTCTTATGTTTCTAGCTGTCTTCCTGAGTACCTCTGGCTAATTGTTTTCTTCCTTCCTTTAGTAATCAGAAGACAGCAGGATGGAGGTTTCTTTAAAGGGACTCCCTATCCAAGTTATCCCTTCTTGATGATTCCTGAGCTGGGAAGCCCCTACCTGCCCAATGGAGCTTTGTCCCCGAGTGGGGCTCGCACAGTAAGTGCCATGATTTACTTTGATTTATGAGCTGATTAGTTTCCCTTTATTTTATAAGGACAATTGAGATAAATGGAGCTTTCTTGCGCCCCACTGAAGAGTTCTGAGTTGTTGATGCTCCAGGATAAGAAACAATCTGAGGAACGCACTTGTTGCATAGAATATTAGGTATCTTTTTCTTCCAGATAGAGTTTGAAGATAGAGCTGCCTAATTTTCAATTTAGTGTTCTCCTGTGCTGAAGAGGATTCATCTGAGTGTGTTGAAGACAAATTTTCTTGTACTGGATTTTTCTCTTGTTCTTATTTTCAATTCCATTGTTCAAAATAATGTGTAGGCTGTTTCTACTAAGAGCTTCAGGAAGTATGAGGATTTAATAATCTTCACACGTTTTCTGTGGAGTTCATTTATTTGTGACCACATCTCTTGCTAGGGAAGAGAGTGGGCATGCATCCATCTAAAATTTAGGGGATATGATCAAATCTGAGAAGTGAACTTTTTGTTGAGAAGTGCATAAACCCAGCAGACTACTGCCCTTTTTGTAAATATCCATATAGGTATTGATCATATATACATTTGGGAGGAAGATGGCTATTGTAGGAGAAGGGTTACAGAAAAAAGCTGCAGTGCAGTCCTAGGCAGGTTTACTCAGAAGTCCCACTGGGTTTAATGGGGCTTACTCCCAGGTAAGTGGGCATAGGATTGCACTGTTAGTCTTTTTGCTTTTGTTTTATCAGCCACCAGAGCAGTTTTATGTTTGTACACATGTAGTTGAGCTCTGTTTTCACGGAATGCTGCTGTTCCTTGGAAACTCAGCTCCCACAGGGGAACTTCCCTGAATGAGAGCTTACTTACCACTAGTCTCCTGCATTGTATACCCACAGGCAGGGAGCAGGATGTGTTCTGGGGTGCACTGTCAGCATACATGGTGATAGCAGAGCTGAAGAGGCTTGTATAAGATTAGCATGCGTCTTAGACCCCAGGAATCCTTTGCAACGCGCAAGCATTCCTTAGCAGATACACAGGATTCTTCTGCAGATTAGTCAGTTTGGAAATGCTTCCCTGAAGCTAAAAAAATTGGCAATTTAAGTCAATGTCAAAAAGAATCATTGAGCTGCATCAGTGTTGTTCCTGGGTAAGAGATCTCAGATATGCTTAGTGTCGCTTCCAGACCCTGCTTGGATGGTACTGGGATTGTTGTATGGCTATAACAAAATTCCTCCAGGAGGGGAGATATCGTAGTTGTACTAGTTGTGGCATTTTTTTTAACTTAGCAGTGGAGACAATATTTTGGCCAAGACTTCTTCTTGTGTTCCTTGGAAGGAAGAGACATATTTTTTCCCATGGTTTTGCTCCTATAGTGGGTTTGGTGCCTGAGAGCAAAAGGATGCTGTGGCCTACCTTTTGAGAGAAGGGTTTGAAAAGAATTGCTTCACATAATAAAACTGCAATCCTACTGGGATCAGTAAGGATTACTGTGAATAGAAAACAAGGAGTACATGCTTGGAAGACCAGGTGTGGGCTGTGGGCTCATGTTTCCTGCCTCTCCTCTTCTTTGTGAAGTCTTCCCTTGACAATGTTAACTGTGGCATAGCGTTATGTCTTTCCTGATACTTGCCATATTAATACTGGGTTAGCATTTAATTGGAGCTGGAAGCTGGTTCGCAAAGTTGAGCTAAAGCTAACCCTAGTTAAACTTGATGCGTGTGTAATGACACACCATGGATAATACTGACGAAATAATAGAGGAGGGGGATTTCTTATGGGAGAAGGATGATGTGGCCCACTACCAATCTGTTAACCATAGTTAAGAAATTAGCAGCATTGTGTCTGCACCAGGCCTTAGTGGTAACATCCACAGTTAGAGTGGATTGTTGAATATTGTAACAAGACACTACGGTAAATACTATGGACCTCAGTGCAGCACTGTTCATTTAAAATGGTCAATGAAAAGCTTTGTATAGCATTCAAGTGCCTAGGTGCAGCTTCAAACACAAGAAGCTTACTACATAAAATGGCCCTCGGTTTTCCAGAGAGCTATTTCTGGAACACTTAGGGCACAATCCTAACCCCTTTTGTCAGTGCTTTCCAGCACCGGCGTAGCGGTTCCAATGGGACATGTGCTGCATCCTGCAGTTGGGTGTTGCTCACAGAGGCCTCCTCAAAATAGGGGAATGTTTGTTCCCTTACCTCAGAGCTGCATTGCCCTTAGTACTGGAAAGCACTGACATAAGGGGTTAGGCTTGCGTCCTTAGACTAATAGTGCAATCCTATGCTCAGATGAAGTCAGCAGCCTAGCTACACTGGCTAACTATCCTTGACCCATCCTTCTCACTACACACACACACTGTCTATGTGTATCATTTTGATGCCTTGTGTTCTTTATTCTCATGTTTACCTGTTATCAAAGTGTCCCTTCTCACTCTTCCAGCTGACTGCCTCATTCATTGTGACAGCAGTAAATGGGATGGCTGTGAGTCTTGAAGAGCCTGATCCTAACCCCCACTCTAGTCCAAGGAATGAAGAGAGTGGGGACAATGCAGATCTTGAGCTCTGGTAGCAGAGAGAGCCTCCCCCTTCCCCTGTAAAGTCCCACTCTGAGGCAAGAAACTAGGGCGAACAGAAGGGATCCCTATCTGCTAACGAAACAAGTGTGATCAAGTCAACGCCCTTTATTGAACAGCATCGTGGCGAAGCATCTGAAAGAGTTGGCAGCTGTCTTGTTCTAGCAAGGCTCTTGCATCTTTGCAAGTTATGACAGACAATAAAGTAGGAGGTGTCAGTGAGATCTGGCTGCACCAGTTAGTTACATCATTATCTGTCATGGAATTTGCAAAGCCACAGGAACCTGCCTGGAACAGTAGGTTGCGGTCGGACCCACAGAGGAACAGTTGGAATTGCACTGGTCACTGCGGCCAGCCAGGAATGCTTGGTCCGCATAGCTGGACATCTGGAGGGCCTTGTGTCCTCTTCCCCTGTTGGAAAAGTGCCTGTGGAGAGCAAAGACAAATGAGAGAGTAGCAAGAAATTGGTGGTGGCAGCAGCCACAGCATGTGATCTGTGGATCAGGATACATACTCATGTTTTGTGACCGAGAGTAGTGCCGCATGAGTGCGCATGTGGCTGTATCTCGTTGGCTGAGAGAGTGCAGCACCTGGGATATTACCTTTCCCTCCCCTATGGGGAGTTGCAAAGGATATTCTGTGAGTAATGGCTGATTTTCAGGATTGCGGGCAATCCTGAAAAATAAAAGGATTTGGAGTGAGCATCTGGCTGGCAGTAGGGTGGTTACATTTAACAAGAGAGAGCATGTGCTCGCTGTTATTGGTTGTTGCAGCATAAACAAATAATTGGGAAACACACTTTATAGCAGGGACACATTTGAAAGTACTGAAGGGTGCATGGGAGGGAAGGGTTAGAAATGAGAGACAGAGAGATGTGGTATTCCTGTTCTGAGATATGGAGTTCCTGCCACTCTTGACCTGTATTCTTACATGCCTTGTTGAAGTGAAAGGTCCAGCTGAGTATTTGTGTGTGGAGTCCTCCAGGGTCAGGGACCTGCAATGAGAATCCTGAGAGGACAAGTTTTCATGATATATTCTTCTTGAATGTGTTCTGAGGAGTCAAGCTGTTTGTGAAATGCAGTTTCTCCATAGTTCCTCTTTGGGTCCTCTGAGTGTTCATGGTGTGAGGCCAGAGAGGTATAGTCCCATGCTGTGCATCCTGTGGTCTGAGTTGCGGTTTTGGTGGCAGAGGGTTAAAGTATTCCTGTTGGAGTGCTGTGATTGGCTATGGAGTTTAGTTTGTATCCTATTCTCTGTCATGTCAGAGTGGGAACAGTGAAGAGAAGGGTGAAGGGACTGGGAGAAGTCCTCTCCTTTCCATGCGCTACCCACACCTCTTCCTTGTTTTAGGCTTGAACCGGTACAAGGTGTGTCAGTATATGGAGTTGCATTGGCTTATCCTGACAGTAGCGGGATAAGATTGTGACATCGTTTAGTAGTTGAAACAAAGTTTCACTGGTGTCTTAGGCAGGCCTCATGGCATATTTTATCCTACTCAGAACCATTTTTTACATCAGAACAATTTTTAAAGTACTGTATATGATTGCGGTGTAAGTACTTAAACAATTAACCCCTTCAAATAACATTTGAACATTTTCTAGAGAGCCAAAACCAGAGGACAAAGTTCATGATGTTTATCTTTACTGATTTTTAATTGAAGACTGCATGCATTTGATATTTTGAATGTCAAATCTGTTTTTCATCACTTATATATTATAGCTTTATACAGTTCTTTTTACCATGCATCTCTTATAGAATACAAAATGAATCCGTACCAATGTGTCAAACACTTAAACCCAGACTATTTTGCAAAACATTATGGTGCAATACAAAACTCTCTTACTAGGGAGCAAGCCTCAGTAATAGAAGGTGCCTACTCATGAGTAAGCATGCATATGATGGCACTGTTAGTAGGCTGCAACTCTTCATGAATGCCTTCTTTGTATAACACAAGAAGGCAAACCCTACACTCATTCTACACTACCTTTTCCTGAGTTCCTCAGAGGCTGTGTAATTCAGCAGAATCAGATCTTTTCCCCTACAAATTAATGCAGTTATTGTTGAATACAGATCTTTTAAAACTGTGGTTAAGAAGGGGAAGTGAGGGAAGGGCCCTTGAAAATATTTAATTAAGAAATCATGCAATTTATTGTATTGTCATCCGCTCCCCATGGATTCTGAAAGGGGGAGAAGTCAGTTTCGCAATGATTTTAAGAAAATAAATGTGATTGCATTTTAATACTTGACTTTAAGCTTTGGCTGGCAAAGTAATGAGTAAAAGAATTGTGTCTGAGGCTGATCAAGCAACAAGTTTTTTTCCTCTTTTTTTTGCATTGCTTTTTTCATTTAAGGTGAGACTTAAGACCTTTAAAAGCTGTTAATGAGCTGATATTGTGTAACTCCTCTCCTCGCATTTAAAGAAGTGATTAAGCAAATTGACCAAGCTATAGAAGCTGTTTAAATGACAGCAAATAGAATTTACCTGAGCTCAAATCCAAATGTCCTAACTCCAGTTTCAAAATCTGCAAATGCCACAACCCTCAGGAGTTCATTGTGTTCTGTGGTCATTAGGGGTTCCCTGCCTGCATCCTTATCATGCTTAAACATGAACCTATTATTTTCCTTCAGTTGTGCTGTCAATGATCAGTTCCCTCATCAAATATGCCATTCTTGGTTGTTTTACTGCAGAGGGTTTGAAAAAGCATTCAGGCTAGTGTCATGAGGCAAAGAAACTGTTTTTGGGATACATTCTTAATGATTAAAAGAGTAGTTTGTTGATTAAAACAACCTTAGTTGATTGTATTGATTCTAGTCCAGTGTTTCTCAAACTGTGGGTCAGGACCCAGTAGGTGGGTTACGAGCCAATTTCGGGGGATCCCGATTCATTTCAATGTTTTATTTTTAATATATTAGACTTAATGCTACCATGGTATGTGACTGCATTTGGGGAAATGTGACAGACCTGTACTTTTAACAAGCTATTACGTATATTCTTTTAACAATGACAGTAAATGGGACTTACTCCTGAGTAAGCGTGGGTAGGATTGCAGCCCAGGATTGCTAAAAATTTTCCTGTGTAATGATATCACTTCCGGTCATGACATCACTTCCTCTGGATCCTGACAGATTCTCATTCTAAGAAGTGGGTCCCGCTGCTAAATGTGTGATAACCACTGTTCTAGTTCATAAAATTACATATGAGGGGAAAACACAGTGGTTTTGAAGCATTTAGGACAGTGTTTTTCAACCAGTGGTACTGGTACCATCAGTGGTACTTGAGGTAGTGTCTGGTGGCACTCACAGGACCCCCAGACCCCTGTCTTCTGGCAGCGAGACCAGGAACACTACAGAAACCGCAGCAGGAGGGTGATCTGCATTCTTCAGTACTGTTCTTGTAATCAGTGTGTTAAAATTCTACAGGACGGGACACCTTTTGAGTTGCTCAAAAGTTTTTAAAATTATGGATTAAACTTTGAGGCCTTGGTGATTAATGGATGCTAGAGAATCACAGAGAGGTGTGTTGATAATCTGACTGTCTGGCAGGGTTGTCAACCCCGTTTCATACAGAGGGCTGAAGCTAGCATTCATGGTACCTGCTGTGGGCTAGAAGTGAGACCATTAAGCAGAAAGTGACATCATTAAGCAGATGATGACCAGAAATAAGCACTTTGTTCTCACATAGAAATTTATCAGCTGCAAATGATAGAAGAGAATGTGAAAATCTTGTTCATATTTTCAAGATATGAGAGAGCCCAAATTATCACGCTGGGAGAACTCAGTAATAATGGTGTCCCGATAAATTTCTTCTTGGGGCTGCATTTGGCCCACGGGCCTTGTGTTTGATGCACTGGTCTATGGCATCTTTATGTAGGCATTGGAAACCTGTGTGTGTTGCAGCAGTGTGTTAGCTATTGAATTTATAGGATCATTAATAGCTAAGTGGATAGTGAGCAAGTATAAAGGACTGTATATTTCCTCATGAACCTTCCTCTATATTGAGATCTTCTATGGAAGTCCTTGTGCTCTGTCTTTAAGAAGAAAAGTGGGCAGTGAGGAAGAACTGGGTCTTTTCTGCGGTAGGATGGTGCACGGAATGCTCTCCCCAGTTTTATGTATCATTTCCGCCTTTGTATTTTGGTTTTTAATTTCTTATTTTGTATGTGTAATTTTAAATTGTTTTAATAGATTTTTTAAAATTATGATGTTAGCGTCCTTGTAGGCCTGTCCCCAGGGAGAAAGGGTGGGATATCAATATTTAAAATAATAAAAGTGACAGAAATTAGAATGGAGTTGTTTGGTATTCATGCTGCTTAGTAGGGATATATAGGACTGTAGCTACAGGTGAGCTTGTGGGGCGCCTGGTCCTCTAAGGAATATTCCAGGCCACCATTCTAAATTGGAAAAATTAACAGTGCAGTCTTTTGCTTGAGTACTTGAAAGTAAATCCCCTTGTATATAGGATTACAGGCCAAGTCTCTCAATTCTGTTTTACTAGTGGAGATACCAGGAAAAGGATATAGGCAGTATGCTACCTAATTAGTCATTAAGATATTGTACAGTTAAATAAATTATATGTTCTGCAAGCTACCTGTATTAATGTTCTGGTTATTCTACAATGATTCCCTACCTCTTCATTAAATGTTTGGCTATGGGCTTGTGGATATAGAGACTACTCTCCACCTTTTGGTGGTGCACATTGGAGAAAAACACTAATTTTCTTAATCTGAACTTAAAAGAAACAACTGCAATGTTTAGCACAGTATGTTCTAGTTGCTATTGCAATATAAAATCCCTGAACTACTTCCCTTTTCTTTTTCCCTGAACTAAAATCCCTGAACTATTTCTTTTCATTAATGAAAACGGGGAGATGGACCCTTTTGAATCGCATTAAAGAATGTCTGGTTGGCTTTATTGTTTCTCTGTTGATTAACGGGGGCTGGTTCTACTGTGACAGTGGAATTGGCAATGATGTGAAAGAATGCCACCTCATGTGAATGTCCTGGTATCAGCAGTGACTAGGCAGACAGGGCCATTGCTTGCTGGCTGTGTACCTTGGAACAACTGATAGCTCTGACCAGCAATGGAAGAAATATAGGGTAACATAAAAACTGAAACCCAAGTCCTTGATATTGTTTGAAAATAAAGCAGGGGCAAAAATAATTCAGTGGTTACATGGGATGAAACCAAAAGAGTTGTTGGCCATTATATTTGTGAGCCATCAATTTCTAAAATAATGGTTCCATTGTTACAGCTGATTCGTCAGATTGCTGAAGTTATGAGTGACTTTATATATATTTAAGCTGCAGTGAAACCTCTTGGCTTCACCAATCAAGTGCTCTTCCTTAGCTGACCCAGAGAAGCCTCTCTCTGCTTCTGCAGATTTACCTCTTCTTTTGGTTGAATTGAAACCAGAATAAAGGGGGCTGGGAAAAGTAGTTTTCCATTTTGGACTTCACAGGAAACTCTGGGTAACAAACCAGAATGCTTTCTATTTAGCTGGCTCCATAAGGTGAGGAGGAATGGGGAGAGCGAGGAGTGTGTGGGCTTCTTGTTTCTTCCTTATTTGACCACATTGCTAACAAGATTGTTGGACTGGCTGAACTGGGCCATTATGGTAAAGTCTGCTTTTCTGTGTGAAACAAAAATAAAATTGTGAGTTTTGAGGTCAAGCACCATAAGTATTACGCAGTTGGTCATTAATTGTGTTATAATTGCACAAATCCTGCCAAGTCACAGATAAATGTTCTTAATACTGTGTGCTTGATTTACCATCTATATTAATGGCATTTTACCTTTTGGGAGGATTGAGAACTTCAATCTCTTGCTTATTACTTTGATGTTTAAGAACATAAGAAGAGCCCTGCTGGATCAGGCTAAGGCCCCATCTAGCCCAGTTTCCTGTAACTCACAGTGGCCCACCAAATGCTTAAGGGAGTTTATTATTAATTTTTTTTTGTCTGCAGCTACTTGTACATTTGTTATGGCGTACAGGCAAAACAGATTAAGCTGAAATATTGTGTACATTATGAACATTTAGATTCTAAAACAATAAAGAATAACTAAAACACAAAATACTAGGATTCTGTCAAGGGACACAGCCACTTCCTTTCTATGTCAGGGAGAAACAATGTTATGCGCAATTGTAATCTTGATTAGGTTTAAGTTCACAATTGCTGTGTGACTATAGAGTTTGTAGTATAAAGATAGTATAATGATCCTTTTTAGGGCAAACAAGTTGCTATAACAATAAAACATCTATTCATTTATTATTATTATTATTATTATTATTATTATTATTATTATTATTATTATTAATTTATATCCCGCCTTTTTGCCCAATGGGCACAAAAGGCGGCTTACAAACAATTTAAAATACAACATTAAAAACAATCATTAAAACAATTTACAATAATTAAAAATCTAAAAACAAACCAACCCTGTGAATTCTCATATAAAAAGCAAGAACGCCAGCCAGCCTGTCAACAATTAAAAGCTTTTTGAAATAAAAAGGTCTTCAGTCCACACCGAAATGTTAGCAAGGAGGGAGCAGTTCTCAGTTCTAAGGGGAGGGTATTCCACAGTTTGGGAATTTACGTTCACATGTGTGTTGATTAAAAATGGAATCCTAATTTAGTTTAATTTAAAACCATCATTTAAATTGTCTCTTTTTCTCAGTGATTTAAATAATGATCTAAAATCAGTCCACCCTGCCCATATGAGTGCATATTCTGTGATGGTAGGTGTGATTGGGGGAAAATATTGTGGTTAAAAAAGGATTATTTGGTTTGAAAAGGAGGATGTCCCTTTCCTCTCCATCCAGCTTGCATGGTTTTCTGGAAACCAAGAACATAGAAGGAGAACTTCAAAAGCAATACCATGTCACTTCCCATGTCCAAAGCTTGGTTATGTTCATTCTATTAACTAAAAACAATGAAAATGTTTTACAAAAAATGTATTTTTTCTTAAGGATATATAAGATCTATATTTATTTACTGAAGGGTTAGTGTAGGTCATAGTACAGTACGATACAAAGGCAGAAGAGAAAAGGGCAGCTTTAAGTTCAAATCAGGGAAGTATCTAAAAAGACAAGAGGGGTCAATAGAAATACATGCATTCGTTCCCCTCTCTTTCACCTATCTTTTCTCTTTGCCAAAGGAAACTCACTATTTCCTTCCCATGATGTATGGGACTTAGAAACTCTTGCAGTCTAATACTAAACATGTTTGTCCAGATGTAAGTTCATTGAATTCAGTGGACTTCCTGTAAAGTTTGTCAGGATTGCAGCCATTATCATGGTTTGCAATCCTGTTCCATTTAATTGTTAATTATAACAAAGATTCAATTATTGAAAGACTTTGGAAATATAACATTTCTACTTATGTATGGAAAATTTATATTAGGAAACACGTTAAAAAATCTGGGATGCATCTCTTTCCATGGTGGGAGGAAGCAGAAGTATCTGTTTGTATGAGTGTCATATACATTATTTATGGAGACTCTGAGCACTCACAGTGCTATACAAAGTGGTTCACATGTTGCTATATTCCTTACAATGCCCTGTCTGATCGGTGGTTGTTTATCCAATAGTGCAAATGTAAGTCTGAGACCAAGAGATGCAAGAGCGTATTTAGTACAAATAGTTTGTATTTGTACTAAATAGTTCTTGAATATGACTAGAAGATGATGATGATGATGATGATGATGAAATGCTTTCAGTGTAATTGCTTGTAATTCTCTTATTGCTTTAAAGTTGGTCTGTCAACTTATTTAATAACATTCTGTGCTTTAATTGGTTAGTAAAAACTTGTAGCTCTACCTTAAAGGATACTGTTGAAGCATGCATTTAAACAAGTTTCAATGATTAGTTAAGGAAAAATGAGTTGGCAAGGTTTTTATAGAATGAATATCTATGAAGAAAGACATTCTCATAGGCCAAATACAATATTCAGTATAAATTATGCAAATGAAGTAGTAGCATATGTTGCATTATATATGTTTGCACAGAATTAAAAATACTTCCGGGAAGGACTAAAGTGAATGCACATGGCAGACAGCTGTGAGGTAGGAATGGAGAGTTTTTTCAGATCACTCTGTCCCTTGAAAACTGGAAGTGACTCCCTCTCTCTCCTGGGATTCTTCAGGAGAGGTTCTCCCTCTTCTGCTCTGCTGCTGCTCTCACTGTGGGGGTAGGGTGTGTGTTTGTGAATTCTTAAACTGGGTTATCCCATGGTTATTTGAATACAGGATTTCCCTTGAGTTGGCTGATTAAATCCTCTTTAAAGACTTACAAGTCTCTTACTTCCCTGGCCACTGGAAGTGCTGCAGAGCCGCCCTTCAACTTCTGAGGTTTCACTAGGTATGGATCACATGTTTTAAGGTTATTGCAGCTGACAAAGGACCACGAAACTTGCTGAGATATTAGTGTTTGTCCTCCGCTGCTCCACTTCACATGGTCCACCTATTCAAAGTACCATTGGAAGTATCTTGCAATGACATCATTACCAGTTACTTCTGAGCTGGGAGGCCTGTTGTTGGCCATGTGACCAACATCAGTAAGAGGCTCAGGGTGGACAGGAGGGCTCTTGTGAGCATGGAAAAGCATGCTTTGGAGCTCTGCCCGCTGAGCTGAGCCTCCTACCGCCTCCTGCCTCTGTTTGCTGTGTTGCGTTCCTGGTCTCGCTGCTGGGTGGCAGGTGTCCCGGGGTCCCACAAGTACCATCAGACACCATCTCAAATACCACTTGTGGTACCTATGCTGCTGGTTGAGCAACACTGCATTAGAGTGTTGAATATTTGCCCCAGAGTCAAATTTTTAAACTGCACTTCTAAGCATGCAGGATACACACAGCCTTGCTAATAATAAGGTAACATACTGTTTTTAATGACTTCATTTTGTGTAAAAAAAAAAAAAAAAAGGTAATCTGTAAGCTGTTCATCATGATTGTAATAAGAAAATACTAAAACTTGTAATTAAAACTTTCCTTTGACTGTGTTGGTCACATGTACGTAATTATATTGTGCCTGCTTGACAATTTTGTAATTAGGTAAATGACTAGGGAGGGTGGAAACAGGAAAATTCCTCCTGCAAACAAAACTGTTCCAGGCTTTCCTCTGTTTTTTAGTGTAAATCTTTATTATGTGTGTGACCTCAAGGTCAAAATGTGGCTGTCAAAAATTCTGGTAAGGCAGTATTTGTGAAGACCTCGGTTCAGGCTGGATATCCTCAGTTTCCTGTTAGCTGCTCAACTTCAGCTATCCTCAGTGCTATTTAAGCAAACTAACTGTGCCAAAATGAAGTCTTGAATATGATCCTGCTGCTTCTATTGTGCCTATAAAGCAATTTCATTCGACCTCATTCATTCCTATGTCTCTGACCTCAGCCTTCTGGAATTTGCTTTGCTCTGCAACCCACAGGTAACCCTGAACCAGGCACACCACCCCAGAGAACTCCTTAAAGTCTTCCTCTTAGGTAACCCTTGCTGAAATTCCTTCCTTTGTCTTTTTCAAGCACCCCATTCCCTGGGGGGTTCTTAGTTGCATCTGTAAGATATTTGCTGATAACCATACAGCATTATAGTCATCCGCTCATCTTCCTCCACTCACCATTCAGATAACATGAAGAGATTTTTTTGGAAATTAAGTACAGGTAGTCACAGGGGCAGGAGATGGGGGGATTTACAGCACAATGCTATGCATGCCTATTCAGAAGTAAGTCCCATTTTGTTAAATGGGACTTTACTCCCAGTAAAGGTCATAGCAGTGGTGGTTCTCACACATTTAGCATCCGGACCCACTTTTTAGAATGTGAATCTGTTAGGACCCACCAGAAGTGATGTCATGACCGGCAGTGACGTCATCAAGCAGAAACATTTTTAACAATCCTAGGTTGCAATCCTACCCACCTAGTAGTAAGTCCCATTGACTATCATTGTTAAAAGACTATACATAGTAGCTCGTTAAAAGTAACATTTAAAAGTTAAAAGATCTGCAACATTTCCCCAAATGCAGTCACGTACCATGGGAGCATAAAGTCTAATATATAAAAAATGGAAATGAATGGGGACCCACCTGAAATTGGGCCCAAACCCACAGTTTGAGAAACACTGGGTTATAGGACTGCAGCCATAGTTGCATTGGAGCAACTACAATGGAGGCATTTGTTGCTGATCCTTGCTTTAGGTTACTTGCTGCACATTGAGAAGCTGAATATTCAGAATGCCTTATTTTAATATATTCAGCTCTTTGAGTGTATCTTGTGGTGGAAGGGGTTTAGAAGGTTAGATAGAAGCTGGAGCGCTTTGTCTCTAGGGAAGTATCTTTTTCCCCCCTTGGTAAAAAGTCTGTTTCTTATTTAGAGTTATTGTTTGGCTACATTCTTATCCTTGCTGTAACTGCTTAGGGCATGAGATAAACCCCAAGTTCTGTGTAGCACTGGAGGAGGGAGAAACTTTCTGGGATGAGTTGCAGCTGCTTTCTTACCTAATAAATGCAGAATGAGGGAGCTCTGGGAAAGCTCTTTTGCTGTAACTAAAGACTGTGATTTGGATGCATCGATGTCAGTGTGTGTAGAAGAAGCAGGTCATCTCTGCTAGCTGCTGAAGAAATGGAAACAATCTGGGCCTAAAATAGCTGGGTATCAGTACTATTGCCTTGGTTTGCTGTTGCTTCCTAGACAGGATTTGTACAGCATGGGAATGTGGATTCATCCAGCAAATGGCCTCTTTCCATTCTCTTGGTTTCCACAATAATATTGGGGTTTTGATGCTCTTTTCCCTTACCTTGTTCCCCATCTCTTCCCATATGAGCTGTCAAATTGTGAGGCACTTATCTCTGGGGAAGTGCAGGCTGATTGTGTCAGCCTTTCCCAGTCAGATTAGTAAGGCACTTAAATCAGAGTTTCTCAAACTTGTGGGTCATGACCTACTTGATGGGTCACAAAGCTACAACTGACAAGCTGAGAGCAGATAAGCAAAATGCATTGAATCCTATGGAAAGCAAAACTAAGCAATATTGTGTGTTTACTAATGAGTAGGTGACCGTGCCACAGAAGGGCAGGCCGAGAGGAATCCAGTGTCACCGGAATGGTCCCGATTTGATGAACGCAGCCCCCCAAAAGCACCCAAGTAGGAAGTCCCTCACTCCAAGCTGATGAACATATTGAGCCCTATGGAAAGCGAAAGGTGTTGGTGTTTTGACTTTTTTAGTCTTGTAAAGCTAGGTGGGTCTTGATGATGTATAATTTTTAAAAGTGCTGATAGGAAAGGGTTGTTGTCTTACAGATTCCTCTCCCCCCCCCCCCCGGTGGATTCTCATTTCCTCTCATCATTTTGGGTTTTTAATGCTGTTTAGAGGGAGGCTTTAAATCTCAATCCAGCCCAAACTAAAAACATGTTCGATTTTAAATTGATTTTGTCCCAAATCACACCAAACAGGCTTAAATATAAAAATTTAAATAGAACTGGGCATTGGGTAGGGCTGAAAATCTTGCGGTGTTCTTTTGGGGGGGGATTTGAGGTTTTTGCAGGCAGGCTACAGAGAGAATTCGCTTGGTGGAACAGGGCTGACTTCCCCATCTCATCTTCCCTTATTTATTTGTTTTACTTTAATTATTTCTAATTATTCATTTTAATTAATTTAATTTATAGCCTATCTCTAGGGGATATGGCACCATTTCAGTGCTTGACATGGGCAATTGCAGTGCTAGGAAAGCACTTCCTGCTTGATGATGTCACTTCTGGCTATGACATCACTTCCAGGTTAATGACTTCATTTCCTGTGGGTCTTGGACAGATAGTCATTCTAAAAAGTCGTTCTGGTGCTAAAAGTTTGAGAACCACTGCATTAAATGATCTTTAAATCTAATCATTGAAATAGGTGCTGTGGACAAACCAGGCTGCACTAAATTTTGCTTCTTGAGTATTGGCTAGGGTAGAACATATCTTACTCCCTGCCATATGGGAGTGAAATCCAGTGCAGCCTTCCTGGAAAGACCTATTATTCCACTATAGTGAATATGAAAATTCTGGCGGGTGCAGGCTAATTCAGAAGGACGAATGGCATGGGAAGAGAACAACACTGGTAAATAATTGTCAAAGATCCAACAAGTGGGTTACCATTGCATCCTATTTATACACTGCAGCCTATTTATACATGGTTTTTTTATACACTGATTTAGCACGAATGGCCCCTACAAATGAGAAGGAATGTGCTGATCCCTGGAGAAGGGGAAAAATGCATCCTTTTAAAAACTGAACGGTCCTTTTAACAATAGCCTCCTTAATGAGAGAGAGAGAGGGCAGCTGGCTGACAATCCATCAGTCCTTCTCACTTCAGGCAACCCCTCCCTTCCCCCTGAGCAGTGAAAGAAAGGTGATCACTTTGCATTGGTGAAGGGAGGGACTGAGTTGGAGGAGACTGATTGACGGATTGTCTTCTTAATGACTTATCTTACATCACAAAGGTCAGCAAGGCTGTTTTTAGAGCAAGAGCAAAGAAACTTTGTTTTTTAAATTGATTTGCTATAGTTTTTTTGCCATCCACTGAGTGCTTGGAACAGAACAATAATGAGACTCAACCTGTACTTTGTAGACATGGGGGGGGAGGTTTACTTTGAAGGGTAACAGAAGAAGTAAATATGGTTGATCGCGAGAGAAGTTGGACCTAGCTTAAAGGGGGATTAGTAAAGGGGGAACAAGAGGGAATGCTGAATACCTGACATCAAAACACCAAATGCTTTGGGGGGAGCGCAACTGAGAAGTGAATGCGTTAGCATGTTGTATTTCCTAATTCTTTCGTTTTGGTGTTGAACGTGTTCCAGTGCATCATCTAGTTCAACTTCCTGCCATTATAAGCCATCCTCTACTTAAAGCATCCCTAACAGATGTTTTTGCCCAGCCATGCAATTTGTCACTCATCTGGGGTAAGTAACTCATCTTAGGGGAGTTGTTAAGTAGTAAACTGCATCACACTTTGTCTATCCTTCCTGCCCATTGCCATCATTGTCCACCTTTTTTGTTGTTACAGTGATCTTCCTTCCACTGTTATAATGGCTGAAGCATTTTTTTCTCCCTATCTTCCCCCCTCTCCCCGTGCCCTATTTGTTGTTATGCAGTGGTGGTAGAGCAGGAGGATCCCCTTACTCATGTGTAGTCTGGGGTCACTTCTGGAGGTCCCCATAGTGGTTGTGGGTAAGAGTGCCTTTATTTAGCTTTGGCTTGCTGTCCAGCAATGGCCGTTCCTGGAGAAAATGGCTCTATCACCCATACCTTGGTCTCATCTTGGCTTGATTTCTGCAGCATGCTGTGAATTGGGCTACCTTTTGAAGACTGTCTGCAATCTGGTGCAAAATGCAGGTGCCCAGCTTGTTGCAGCAGCTGAGGTAGGGGACATATGAATAATCCTAGCCCTATACTGCTCTGGGCCAGGATATCTTAGAGACCACCTACTCCCGTACAATCCGGCTCGCCATCTCAGGTCATCAGAGAAGGCCTTTTTGCAAGTGCCGCCACCCAAGGAGGTCCGGGGGGTGGCTGCAAGAAATAGGGCCTTCTCGGTAGTGGCACCAACATTATGGAACTCCCTTCCCCTTGACTTGAGAATGGCTCCCTCTCTTGAGAGCTTTCGGCGAGGCCTGAAAACACTGTTGTTTAAACAAGCCTTCTGATTTCTGGCCTTCTTAACTTTTTATACATCTTTTAGTTTTACAGGCTTGATTCCTCGGTGATCTGCTCTTTTACTCTTTTAATCTGACTACTGTTTTTATGGCCCTGTAGTGTGTTTTTAA
This sequence comes from Tiliqua scincoides, assembly GCF_035046505.1. Lineage (NCBI taxonomy): Eukaryota > Metazoa > Chordata > Lepidosauria > Squamata > Scincidae > Tiliqua > Tiliqua scincoides. The sequence goes on from NC_089831.1 coordinate 13,418,046, forward strand.
ATGTTTTTATCTGTTTGTATTAATGTTTTTTAAATTCTATTGTTTTTTAATATGTTGTTAGCCGCCCTGGGTCCCGTTAGGGAGAAGGTCGGGATAAAAATAAAGTTTTATTATTATTATTATTATTATTATTATTATTATTATTATTATTATTATTATTTGCTTCCAACCATTCATGAAAATGAATATATTTCTCCAAGTGTCTGGAATAGGTTGTTTTAAGTTGGTTGTTTTATGTTGCTGTTTTCATTTTTTTGTGCTACTCTTGTTCTTAACATTATATATTTGAGGCTTATTCAAAAAGCAGCATATAAATAAAAATGTATACCTAAAATAAATGTCAGGTGAAAGATGTGGTTGTAGTGGCAGCAAGAAGAGAATTGTAGTGGTGGTGGGGAGCTGTGCATGAGAGGGAAAGAAAGAGGTTGTCCAGTGTTGTAGAAGGTAGGTAATTGTCCACTCCAAAATTATTTTCAGGGGAAGCTCATAATCTTACCCAGGACCTTAATTCTGTGATTGAATTGCTCAATTGAGTAATCATGTTCAGTTAACATCTTACTCTAGGTTAAACTCATTTTTGCTAACAGTTTACCCAGTTCCTTCATACTTTCTCTGTATGATTTGTCTTCTCGATCCTTTATCATAATTTTATATAATTTGCTACCCTCGAAGTTTTCTCTACCCTCTACTGAATTTTATATAATTTACTACTCTCAAAGTTTCACCCTCAAAGGTGTCAAAACACAATTCATACAGAGGACCAAATAGCATTCATGATGCCTACTGAGGGCCAGAATTGATGTCATTAAGCAGGAAGTGACGACATTAAGCAGGTGATGACCAGAAATAAGCATTTTTTCTTGCTTAGGAATTTATTAGCTACCAATGAAAGAAAAGAAAATATGCAAATCTTTATCGTATTTTGAAGATATTGGAGAACTTAATTCTCACTTGGGCCATCCTTTCAGCAGTGATACTGCAGCACAGTTCAGCAGCTGATGGTGGGAGAGCCCAGCTATCATATGGTCTGGATAAAGAGCTTCCACAGGCTTTATCCAGCCTGTGGGCCTTTTTAAACATCTTTTCTGTATCTTTTAGTATTTTTACAGGCCTGATTCCTCTGATTTGCTACGTTTTGCTCTTTTTATCTGACTATGGTTTTTATGGGTATATGTTAATGTGTTTTTAATATGTTTTTATTTGTGGTTAAATTATGTTTTTAATCTGTTTTTAATATGTTGTGAGCCGCCCTGGGTCCCTTTGGGGAGAAGGGCGGGATATAAATAAAGTTTATTAATAATAATAATTATTGTTATTATATTTGACACTCCTGCTCTCAAACCTTTCCAACTTAATCCAATCCTTTTCAGTATCCTCTTTGGGTTCTGGTGCTTAGGCCTCGATGGGCACTGTAGTCCAAATGAGAACTTTTCCATAGAACAATGCTGTTATTTCCCGAATGTTCCAAATGTTGCTTCTGCTAATGCAACCCAAAATGTATGACATTTTGTGCTTGAGCATGGTATTTTGATTTCTGATAACCTGTTCATCCACTGAAGCCTCTAAATATTTGAAAAACGTACAGACAGAGCCTTCTGTGGCTAGAATTGCCATCAAGAGAGAGATGCATTTTTGGGCTCCCAGGTCGCAATCCAAAAATCTGATTAATTTTCAGTGTTTTGCCCCAACTACGAGTGGCTTTCTCAAAGGAAGATCTGACTACCCTGTTCCAAAACACAGTATCACCCTACTGCCTTGTAAGCGAAAAATTGAAGTGCGTATCCTAGCCAAAAGCTCAAGGAGAACAGCCCTCCAGTACATGATGGGCTGGTTGAGATAATTGATAAACCATGATAAAACCATATCTTATCAATTGAGAATGTGAGTCAAGCCTGCACATTTTGCCCCCTCCCCTTACTTTACTTGTTTTCTTCCTTCCTTCCTTTTTGTTCTCACAACAACCCTTTGAGGTAGGTGAGGGTTAGAGAGAGTGTGTGTGACTGGGCCACGGTCACCCAGGAAGCTTCATGGTTGTGTGGGTATTTGAACTTAGATCTTCCATAGCCATTACACCATCCTGGCTTTCCACAAGGAAGTGATCCTATCTCAGGTTTGTTTCTTAAATGGAAAACGTTCCACTTCGTCTTGAAGACGTGGCTCCCTTCCATCTTATGGCTGAATTTGCTATATTAGTTCTGAGTAAGCCGATCTCTGTTTGTGTTGTCTCCTCTAGGCAGCCTATGGAATTTAGCAAGCACCAATTCCAAAATCTCCTATTTAGTAGTTATTACACTGGAATGCTTGCTTCTGCCAGCCAAGGTGTTTCAGCCAAGGCTTTCCCCTTATTTTTTGGCAAGAAATTCATAGAAGCGACCACTTGGGAAATTTCAAGGGCCTAGAACTGTTTGAAAATATGGGGCAACTACCTTATAACAGAAAACACATTTTTACAGAATTGATTGTGCAACATCTGGCCACACGTTCATCCATCTATAGCTGTATCTCTATCCCCATTCTTTTGAGATCTTGAGTAGTGCAGCCATAAACAACTGTGTGCTTATTGCATTTCCAAGGGGTTCACAGCAGTGCATGGTGCAGTGGAAAAGGGGAAATGTAGGGGAAGCTCAACACTTAGGTTCTTTGTATACAACCGATACAAAAATAAAAGCCACCCAGTGTATGCCCCTCTCTTTCCTAGTCCTTCTCTGTTTTGCCCTCTCTACACCCTTGCCTCTTGCTCGTTCACTTTCATCAAATGGCTAAGTAATCCAACTCTTTCCAAGCTATAGCCAGTGGCAAATTATCTCCTGCCTGAGACAAATGTCCATAATTTATTTCCTGCATATCCATCACTTCTCTTCCTGCTGCATCTGTAATCCTGTATCATTTTGTCAATGAGAATTGATCTTGAGAGAATTCTGTTTTCATGATACCATGTAGGACAGATATGTCCAACTTGTGTACTCTTGTGTCAGGGACACCACTTGTGTCTGCAAGTGGTGGCAAAGGAGCTAGAAGTGTATTTTGCTCCTCTAACAGACCATCTCAAGAATAGTCATTACTTTCCATTTTTTTTGAGACATACAAAATTATGCAGGGGATGGACAGAGTGGGTAGGGAGATGCTCTTTACACTCTCACATAATACCAGAACCAGGGGACATCCACTAAAATTGAGTGTTGGGCCGGTTAGGACAGACAAAAGAAAATATTTCTTTACTCAGCGTGTGGTTGGTCTGTGGAACTCCTTGCCACAGGATGTGGTGCTGGCGTCTAGCCTAGACGCCTTTAAAAGGGGATTGGACAAGTTTCTGGAGGAAAAGTCCATTATGGGGTACAAGCCATGATGTGTATGCGCAACCTCCTGATTTTAGAAATGGGTTATGTCAGAATGCCAGATGCAAGGGAGGGCACCAGGATGAGGTCTCTTGTTATCTGGTGTGCTCCCTGGGGCATTTGGTGGGCCGCTGTGAGATACAGGAAGCTGGACTAGATGGGCCTATGGCCTGATCCAGTGGGGCTGTTCTTATGTTCCATAATAAAATTGTTGTCTTCTAGGTGTACAGAGCCTAGATGCAGTCAAGCATAACCTAAGTATACATGCATTTACATATTGCAATCACGCTATGTCCAAAACCCCAGTGTTTGACACTAGTGCAGCCCTTTTTATTTTAACTTGAAAATATTTTCTTTATGACTGAGTCTGCAGTGATATTTGCTCCTAGCTTCAGGTACAGCAAGGTAGTAAAATAACGTTAGGGTCCAGATTTTGGCCTGCAGGCAATCAGTTGAATAGACTTAGTATATTTTAAATTGATTGGTAGATGTGGGTAAGCAACACTATCAATGTACTACCACTGATACTGTTTTTCTGTACGACTGTCTTGTGCCTTTTCAGCTTACTCCATTTACTTTAGTGGTTCAGCATCATGACTGTAGTATAATATTTACAGTTTTGTAAGTTTTAATATTGGGACAATGTTTGGATTGACATACTGTTGGCATTACATTTGCAGTGTTGTTCTGCACTGTTTTCCTGGAACTTGCGTCAACTTTCACAGGGCTGTAGGTCTGGTAGATAACAGAATCCAACTGCTATATTTCCTCAGGGCTATGTAAAACAGCATTGTGGAGTCCACTGAAGACAGTAGTCCAGAAACATTTTTACTAACCCATGTCCCATTGCATATTCTACTAGCCTACCATTTGTGATCCATGGATAATTTAAAGCAGGGGTCTCTAAACTTCTTGGCCGAAGGGCTGCATCAAATATCTGGTACAAGGTTGGAAAAAAAATATAAAATTTAAATAAATACATTTGAGATGGAACTTAGATGAATGAATGGGCTCAAATGTCCAGGATTTCTCCAAGCACCAACACAGCCCAAGAAATAAAGCACACACTTAAATGGACCCCCATTTCCCCACCCCACAAGCACAACTCTGGTTGTATTTGATCAACTGGACCAGAGGCTCTCAGGGGATCAGAGGCTGGCCGTAGGCCGGATAGAGGCTTTCCACAGGCTGTATCTGGCCGCCAGGAAGGCATTTGGAGACTGCTGGTTTAGAGCAGTGATTCCCATACTGTGAGCCATGTTGTAGCCATCATGGGGAGCTGTGACCAATGGCCCAGTAATCAAGAGAACCACGAGTCAAAGTTTGGGAACCACTGATTTATAGGCAAAAAAGTAAAGCCACCACCTTAAAGTTTTCACAAAACTTCCTTGCCTAATTGACCTGGAGGTGATTTTTTTTTTCACTCACTGCAAATGTAAGTGGCTATTTGATACAAAAGTCTTTTTTTAAAGTCTCACTGTTTTAGAGAGAAGATTGGGATTCATTTTGGAGTTTTACAAACTTTGACATCATCACTGTCACGAAGAGTACCAGGCTGATTTTATAAGTCTGAAGACCTTTGTAGAAACGTTTTCATTGGGAATTCTCTCTGAAAGCAGCATTTGTTGCAGAAGTGGGATTGGTGTGTGGTGCTTGGAAGCCAGGTGTTTTGGCAGTATGGAAATATTGTATTACTCACACACCCCTAGGTTACATTCTCTCCAAATCCCTTTCCATTGTTCAGATATTTTCTCCTGTTCTCACACAACTAAAGTAGATTAGCCTGCTTATCTTGCAGCAGTAAAGTTAATAGAGCAGTCACTCTAAATAAGAACTTGGTTTTGCCAAGTGATGAATAACAGGAGCATCATCTGTTATTATCTTAAGTTGAGAACAATATACATCTGATTCTCCCGGGGAGCAGGTTGAGACTAGAATGAGTAGCAGTTGGGGTAACTAATCCATAGTATACATTCCTAATGGAACACACCTTTTTTTTTTTCTTTCCTGGCTGACCTTTTCTCATGTTGAAGGGAGCCTTTTGCCAGTGATCAGATGTGACATTGCCACTTTCTGGACAGAGTATTAATGTTCTGGAGTGGGGGTTATACTGCATTTCTCACAGACAGCTTGAATAGACTGGAAAGTTGTGATGTAACTCCATTAAGGCTCTGACACTCTGAGCCTGACAGAATGCTGCAGTCGATCCCTCCCCAAATTGGCAAGAAAGTCTTGAATAAAGGAAGAGTCTATATGCAATAAGTATGGCTGTACAATACCTTATATTGCTTAGTATATGCCGTTTTTTAAAAGATAACTTGATTTTTTTCTCATGCAGGAAAGAATGCTGCTTCTAAGCATAATCTAAAAACTTAAGTATATTTAGTTTTTTCTGAGTATGTCCTTGCCTCACTGGTATTGTCTTAACCATATGCCGGCTAATGCACATCTAATCAACAAATTAACTGATTTTCTTTAATCAGATAACAACCGTAAAGGTAAGGTAGGGCAGCTGTTATGAACAGTGACCCTAGCACTTTAAATGTTACTTTGTCATTCTGTCAACCTGTTGAAATTTTATCTTGCATTTCATGTGATGTACATTTTTTTGATAGAAAATGCATCCAGATGGTGTTATGTAACATACAAAAAAGTCTTAAAGCTTTTTGGGTCTTTTCAAATAGGACAATTTTCTGCAGTTTTTTATTTCGTGTAGCAAATAGCATATATTACACAATCATGGATAACAAGATCATGTGCCTGTATGCAGTGATAAAAGAAATTCTCATTTTTCATAAGGCATGGCATATATGCGAAGTATACATTACTTTCTACATGGAAATGATTTATATCATGCAGGAAGATTGCCATGCATAGAGCAGGAATAGGAGACTTTACAGTACTGTTGGTGTATGAATTGCTTATCAAATGTTAAAAATGTTGTGCAAATAAAACCAATGTCACTTGAGTGTTGGAGGCACTTATGTTGTTACTAGTTCTGTGAACTTAGTTTGTGATTAACAAATAAAGGTCCCTAGTGTTTTAGTTACATTGTCTGATGAAAAAACAGTTTCTGTCTAAACCATGGCTTGTATTCCACCTCTGCCGTTGATTGTGATGACTGGCAAAACACTATTACGGAGGGCAGCTTCTGGTATTACATTTTATGTTGCTACAGATGCCCCAGTATGAAATTCTCAGTTATCATGATAGCTATGAAGAGCCCAACCCCTGGAAATTCTGCTTTACTTCATATTGAGGTAGGATGGCATGTATATTTCGCGTGGAGAACATAAGGAGCCGAAAAGATATGCAACAAGAGAATTCTGTAAGCAGAGGTTTAAGAGGAATCGGTCGCGTTTGCATTTAAAGTTCACAAAGAACAAAGAGTGGGAAAACTCATGTTATTGCTGAGATTTTTGCACAAGGTTTTTGCTTTCTTAAGGGAAGTGATCCGGAGGCCATTGTTTAGTGTTTGACGCTCTGGTGGTACACAGAGTATGCTTTGTCCCTGTTTTGAATGATAGTCTTTGCATCTTTAAAAAAGATGTTTTGTAGCAGCAGAGAAGGTGGGAACTTCAGGTATTTGTGATGAATAACGAAGTGTGTATATTTTTTTTTAGGCCTCCCTGCTATTCAGTCTATTAGCTGCTTGTTCGCTCTTCCATTCTGTTAGTTGGCTACCTTGAGTTTTAGTCTAAACAAGATCTACAAGCTGTTTCTTCCCAGTTTCATGCCACCATAAAGCAACAAGTGCTCCAGGCGGCCCTTCGTAGTCCCTCATTCTGAGGGGCCTCATTACAGGGGTGATGTAAGCATGTTTTGAGCAGCTGTTTTTAATTTCCCAAAACTATTGTTTCCCTCCTAGACTTAACTTTGGTAGCAAGGAAGAGTAACTAGAATATACAATGATGTGTTTTGGGACTTGGAAGAGCCATGAATCATTATTTTGAAGTATCCTAAAGCTGTGTGTATAAAAAAGGCGAATCAGCCTAGTCCTTCTAGAGAAGAAGTAAGTTCCTCTCAAGGAAGGGCCTGCCAACACTGAGTACTGGGCCTTTTAGTTCTGTGACTGAAATGAATACATGAGTAATGGTTAAAGGTAGAATTCTGTTTGTGAAAGCCGTTAACACATTGCAGCGCATTAGTCAACTCTTGAAAGCCTATCCCTTTACAAGGCATCCCTAGATCTAAGATGTTAACTTGAAGCCACCATCACACCTTGATAATGAATTGGCTCTGGCCAGCCCACTATGCACTATCATGTCAAACTAGGTGGGTGGGGCTTGCCTTTTTCCCAGTTCTTTCCTGCATCTGCGCTGCCCTTGGCTGCAGTGCAATTGGGGAGACCACTGTGGATGCCGGACTAGGTGGGCTATTGGTCTGAAAATTGGTATTAAGGGTGATCTAACCAGATGAAAGCATGTCGTTGAAATGGATCAGGGGTATTACTTAGGATATGTTTCTGTTTTTAAACTATTCACTACAGGTATTCTATGTAGGCAGATGAGAGTCCTAGAAACCGGATTGTTGTACATCTGTTAGAACTTTCTGGCTTACAGTGAAACAATACTGGATTTATACCATCACTCTGCTATCTTAAGTGTTTGGATAAAACTTCAGTTGGTGCAGAATACTGCTTCACGTTCGACCAGTATGAGGTGTGCCAAGCATATCGCACCTGTGCTTCATCAGCTGCATTGGTTGATGATCCATTTCTGGGTGCAATTCAAGGTGCTGGTTTTGGCCTTTCAAGCCCTAAGTGACTTGGAACTGGAGTACTTGAAGGACTGCGTCCGCTATATGAAACTGCCCATTGCTTGAGAGTAACTGGAAGGGCCACCTTGTGTGCCCCTTTTCAGTGGCAGGAGTGCCTTCTGTTCAGCCTTATCCAGGTAATAGAACTTATCATCCCTGGCCATAAGATCAAATCCACTGCTGTTTTGGTGGTGACGGAAGACATCCTTTTTCTGTTTAGTGTTGAGGTCCTCTGCTTATCATCTGTTCCGCTGGTTTTAGCTTGTGCCTTGTGTTCCTGCAGTTTAATTTGGTTGGTGCTGTGCATTGCTGCATTTTTTTAAATTATATAATTTTATATATTAGGTACCTTGAGTGCCTCCTTGAAGGAGGGAATATAAATGTTTGGGAAAGGACTGGAAAATAAAGGAGATACTTAACCACTGTTTCAGTGGGATGAAGAAGTGCTCTGATATGTTCTAGTATTGGTGACTGAGTCAAATGTCAGATTGGCTAAGCTAGACCTGTGTCATACGCACACCTTTTGGCTGTCTTTTGATTGAGGTTATTTTTAAAAATAAGTTTGATGTGGCATTCCATGTTTTGCACTCTAATTGTGCTTCCACATGTTCGTTTCCTGTCACAACCCTTTTGGTTTATCTAAGGAAGACAGGAGACAGAGGAACAATCAAAGACTTCTGAAGGCAGTCTCGCCTGGTGGGATTTCCATTTGCTGGGCATGGGTTCTCCCAGCTGATTGTATCTAGTTGGCTTGGATAGTGACAGTGTCTGAATAGGCATGAATGGAGCCATTCAAGTTGACGGACAAGAGCTGAAAGCTGCACACAAAAGGTACTGGGCAGTCAGTAGAACTAGCAGCTTTAGCATTTACCCTCAGCAAGGCAAGGCTCATGAGCAACAAAGAATAGTGTACAGGCTTTACTGGAGCTTTGAGCTCATTCCATTTCCCCATACACAGAAAAGGCAACGGACTTGGCAGGTAGTTGATGATGTAATAAGTTGTGGACGCGGAAGATGTAATAAATTATGGACATGGACGATGAAATGGGTGTGTATGGTAGGTGGGGAGTTTGTCATCCTGTAAATCTGCTGATAATGCTTGATAAAACCAGCCACTAACTTTTAGCAACAACGCTGATCAGCATTTGTTTGACATGTTACCAAGAAAATGAGTGGGATTGTCCTGAAGTGCAAATGAGAACGTGGAGATTATTTTCATGTCTGAATACGTAGATGTGTATGTATGAGTGAGTTAGTATGGTCTGATAAGTTAACAGTTCAAATGTAATTGCTTATAGTTGCTTGCTTTTCTATCTTTGTATATTATCCGATGTTTCTTAATTTATTTTTTATAGTTTCCAAGAATGGGACTATTCATATTGTGTTTCCCTGGGGGAAGGGGTGTTGAGGGCTTTTTTCTAATTAAGATTTTTATTGAGTTTTCTGAACATAATTATGCTGTAGCAATTTATTCAAGATCTAAGATCTCCTGTTCCTACTTGCCCAACACGTCCTGTGCAGTCCCAAAGGAACAAAATTCTTCATTGCCTATACAAAATCAAGTATGTGTCCTTATTCCTTTTTGTTAAACCTTTGTGTGACTCCCACTAATTTCAGCTCAGCATAGGGTGGAAGAAGATATGTGTGGTGTTTGAATCCAACAATTTGCCTTTATTTTAAATCAGGTTTTTTAAAAGGAGGTGCTGCCAAGTTAGTACATTAGATCCCAATTTTGTGGTCTCATGTTTGTCTGAAAACTCACTTTTGAAATATAGTACTCTTGAGTAAGTGTTTTTAGATTTGCTGACATCTGTTGCTCAGAGATTGAACAAATTCTACAGTTCATGATCCAGAGTGAAGCACATCCACATCCTTTTTATTTCAATTTAAGAGTTGTGTTTGTCTAAATTCAGCCTGGAAATCTGTTGTTGGCATCCTTCAGTCTCGAAAGACTATGGTGTCACGCTCTGAATGGTGGTTCTGGAACAGAGTGTCCTCTCCAGAGCGCGAAGCCTGGGTAAAGTAGGTATGGAGGATAGGCTGTTACCCATGCAGCAAATCCCCCCTCTCCACGTCGCTGAAATGGTCCAATGGAAAGGCAGAGGCCAATACGGTTGGTTCCAATGGCGTCGCAGGAGTTGCCAGAACATGACTGTGTTCAGCCATGAACTGCCTCAGGCTCCGGATTTTGCCTCGAGGTTGACTCCTGAAGCCTTTTCCATAACTGGATGTAGCCACAAGGCAGTGGAGGTTTGGGATCAGAGTTTTCCTTCTCTCAGATGAGCTGCCTTCCCAGGCTAACGAGTCCTCCTGGGGGCTGGGGATAAGAATAGGCCCTCAGTTTGGCTGTACTTGTCGTAAGAGGCGACTAAACAGCCACCGGGTAGATGGGACTCATTAGCCTGGAAATCACTGGTTTAACATTAAGCAGATACTCAAATGCTGATTTAGTAACATGCTCGACTCTCTATTTATAGGATGACCTTAAGATACATTGGTGATTATGAACCCCATCTCATCTTATTTGAAGGATTCTTTGTGCTATCCTATATACATGCCTCTTTGCGCATCCCAGTGAACCAGGAAGTTGATGTTGATTTACTCTACAGGCTTGTTAATGGACATGCTATTTGTTGAAGTCCTAGGCCAGGATTGAAAGAACTGTACTACTCTTTGGCTTATATTTTTCAAGTTGTGCTTCCTCTAGCACACAGATTTTGAAACTGAGGTCAATTTCAAAAGCAGTTTACTTTATGACTTGGGAATCTGCTGTTGCTGTTTAAAGTGAACAGTCTCACTGGGTAGTTTTGGATGCTGCCCTTAGACAAAAGTTAGGATAGGATGATGAGCTCCCCATGTTTTGATCTACCTTAGTTCTTATTTGTTTTGCTTCTCTTACCTCTCTGCATCCCTTACACTGTCTCTGTTATCTCCTTTGAACAAATATTACACTACAGCCTTGGTGTTTGTAAGACATGGATGAGTTGACATAATGGCCAGGGTATCACCTTTATGAATCATGTGACACAAGCACCTTTCCCATTCCACTAACTATGTGGGCTGGAACCTGCTGCTGGATGGGAGCAATTGAGGGGTCATTAACTGAAGCAAAAAGGCCTTAAAACCTGTTTTTCTGCCTAAGTGGATGGAATGCAGTGCCTTTCCTGATAGAAACATGATACAGGTAATGCTGCATGTGGGGGCTGAGGGAATTTGAAGTTTTGTACTGGTTGACAGCTAATTCACACTTTTTCAGGCTGGTACAAAAAGTATTTCTTGTGTGTGTGTTTTAAATGGCTGGGCTTCCCTGAAATAAACACAGAAACTGAGTCATTATTGCCTACATGTTGCTTTTCTGTTTACCCAGGGAGACCCAGCGATTTGCAATAGATATGCCATGTATTTGGAATAAAAATATGAACTGGCTCTTGAGTTAGCTGCCACTTCATTCCTTGCTGCACCTCTGCAAGGCCTTTTCAGCCCTTAAATGTGTAAATGAGCAGATTGTTACAGAGATTCTTTATCTTTGCAATACGGCCTATTAAGGCAAATGGATACTGTAAATGCTTCCCACTTATAGGAGGCAAGAGTAAAAAACAATTTTTCTGCTTTTAAAGATGGTGACCATACTGCAGCAGCTTGCCTGTTAGTGGAGAGGAGGGGCTCTGCTAAAGATGGAATAACTTAGCAGCTGTAAGTGCCACGCTCAAGGCTGAGACTTGTTTAAGGCCTCCCAATAAATTCTTTTTGCATTCTTGCTTGTTCTGATTGTCTGCCTCAGTTTTGCATCTTCAAATGTGGTATGTGGATTTCTGGTGCAATTAATGAATACCTTAATCCAGTGGTTCCCAAACTTTTTTGACTGGCAGCACCCTCTGTGGCCCCATTAGGGCCACAATCCTATGCACTGTATACAGTGGTGGGTTTTTCATGAGGACTCCGTGGCTAGTTTCTAGGACTCCCAGGAGAGCCCCTGCTCACAGTTTGGGAACCACTGCCGAACTCTTAAAGAGAAATCTGAGAGGATGGGGTAGAGTAATACTTTATCCTAAGAAAGAGGCAAGAAAGAGGTGTAGAACAAGTGGTGTGGGTTTTCCTACATCATAAGTTTTGAATGGAAAAACATTTTTGTGCTCTAACTTGGTAGAGATCAGGTTAACATGTTTGTCTTTTCTATTTCAAAAAATGTGTGTCATGTTAATTCTACATGCTTTTTAAATGTCTCATACGTGTTTCCAGGAAACAAAAATATTTCAATTGAAATACTTCGTTAAGAAAACAACAAAGCACACCTGATGAGTTTTAAATGTTACAAGTGGGACTGCAATGAAATGTTACATCTTCCTCGCCCTGATGCCCAGACCATGCAAACAGGCTGCTTCTGTTGCCCTGTTCTCCCCTGCTTCCCATGTTCTGCCCTTGATTTTGACTATCTGATACATCCGCAATTTTGATTTTCGGGCACTGTTGAGTATGCTTAGTCCACTCAGTTAAATGATGCTTAGTCCACAAAGTCAAATGATGAAAGCTGTATGTCTCTTTTCTTCTGCACCTGCCCACTCTGGGCAAGCTGTTTTGTTAACTTGAATGTCTGTCTTTAACACTGGCAGAGTGGAATAGCTTTATATTTCACAATTTTTGAGGCTGAATACATTGTCTGTTCTACCCACTGACTTCCACACAATTTTTATCAAACATGCTTGCATTTCTAGGCAGGAGTTTGCATGCAATCTTTTGTTCTGGTGTAACTGTTCCGGTACAGAAATCAATTTAACTCCCAGGAAAAGAAAATGTATGACAGTACAGTTTATTCTTAAAGTTAGAGAAATAATGTACCTATGTTAGTCGTGGACTACAGTCCGTGTACCTGGAGTAATCCCTCCTAAACGCCGCAGGGTTACTTTCAAGTAAGCCTGCATAGGGTTGCTCTGTAAAAGAGATGTCTATTTGTATACCAGGACTCAACTTGCCTATTATGCCAGTCCTTGAATGATTTTATTACACTGGTGTGAAAAATAGTGTTTGGAATATATTCTGGAGTACAAGAGTCATATAAGTACCTAGAGCGGACTTCCTGATAAATCAAGGCTCTGGTAATTTGAGGCAATTAAAACATTCCATTGAACTTATCTGTAATGCTAGGACCGTTAACCTTAGCATCCAGTCCATGTGCTAACTCCACAAAATAAACTGTCTCACCTGGACATAGTGGCATACTTTCCTTCCTGTTCTGAATTATTGCATAGGAATACACATACTATTATGTCTTGGTTCCAAAATGGCTCAATTCATTATGCCAATTGTATCTGGGACTGGAAATCTAAAAAACACCAAGGCTGCAATCCTATACATACCTTTCTGATGTTTTCTGTTGTTGTGTAAACTCAATTGAATATCATGGGACTTAATTCTGAGAAGACATCCATTGGATTATATTGTGATGTCTACTTGAGTGATTTTGTAAAACAAAATACCATTTAATATTTGCCAGTGTACTCCAAGACAGGGTTCCTGGCCCCTGCAGGCCACATGTGGTCCACCAGCATATTTTGACCAACCTGTTGAGCCAAGTGGCATTATAATTAAATTCATCCTGCTGCCATGTGTGATTGCTGGGCTGGAAAGCTCTCTCTGAGTGCATGACACAGGAAGTAGCTCTGCAGCTGCAAATATTGCAAATTGTTTTCTCCTAGTAAAAAAATTTAGCTATGTACAGAATGTGTGTATTTTCTAAAATTAACCTGCTCTGGTTCACCATAAGAGTATGGCTGTGTAGTACTGGCAACTTTCCCCTGGGGGGTGGGGATAAGAATAGGCCCTCAGTTTGGCTGTACTTGTTGTAAGAGGCTGTTGTAAACAGCCACTGGGTAGATGGGACTTGTTAGCCTGGGAAAGCAGCTAATCTGAGAGAAGGAAAACTCTGATCCCAAACCTCCACTGCCTTGTGGCTACATCCAGTTATGGATGCGGAGAGGGGCAATTTGCTGCATGGGAAACAGTCTATCCTCCATATCTACTTTACCTAGGCTTCGCGCACTGGAGAGGACACTCTGTTCCAGAACCACCATTCAGAATGTGATACTGTGGTCTTCCAAGACTGAAGGATGCCAACACTGGCCACTGTAACTTGGAGGACCCTGTTTAATAAACGGTTGCCTAAAGAGTTGATTATTTAAAATTTTGTGTTGATGAACTTGGGGAAATACTTTTTAGATGGTTTGTAAGGGTTTTTGATAAAAGTTTTGTGAGATTTAGGAAAATATGATAACAGGCCATGTATTCAGTCTCAAAATAAAGATGCATGGGTTTCTTAGTGTTAGACAAACTGGGGTAAACAGAACTTGCACATAGGAGTCACATTGGTCTCACATCATGAGGTAAGGGTGTGAGATACTGAGTCCTCCAGGGCTGTCTAACCACAAGTTTCACACTGCTGCGCAGCTGGTTGATCTGACAGACATCAAAGCAAAAACCCTTTATGCAAAATAAGGCCTTAAGTCACTAATGATGTCATTCTGTACATGTCTACTCAAGAAAAAAAGTCTCATTGAGTTCATAGAGACTGACTCTCAGGTAAGCATGTGTACTATTGTAATAATAATAATAATAATAATACAGGTATTTATATACCGCCTTTCTTGGTCTTTATTCAAGACTTTATTCAAGGCGGTTTACATAGGCAGGCTTATTAAATCCCTGTAGGGATTTTTACAATTTGAAAGAATGTTCTATCTTACAAGAACCACAACAGTCAGGTGTTTCTTCCTTGATCTGGTTTCACATTCTGGCCTCCATCCTCCCACGCTCAGAGCAGATGGAATAGCTCGGCTCAGCTTGTCAGCTGCTTCAAGGTCACATGATGCCGGTGGCCTCGCTGGCGACCTTCGGATGTTATCTTCAGGCAAATGGAGGCTCTACCCTCTAGACCAGACCTCCTGCCCTTGTATAAAAGACTTACATTGTATGTAGGGGGGAACTGGACATAAGTGAAACTTTTTGCTGAAGTGTGTTGCCATCTGGGAACACTTGTCTTTCTTTGAAAGGATATTTCTTGATAGTTATAGAACTGGATAAATTTTATGTACTTATCGGTGAAAAATGTCAAAAATACAAGCATGCTAACTTAATGAAAGACATTGAATGGATAAAGATTGAGACCCATTGGGTATTAGCTGGTGTTCAGGAATTTAATATTGATGACTTCAGTGTCCTGTACTCTTTGGCTGAATGGCCAACAAACCCAGAATAAAATATGCAGAATAAGAGAAATTATACCAATTTGCTCAGTTTTCTTAATTTCCAGATGTTTCAACAATTAGCTTCTCTTGGCACAACTTTAGATTGCCTGGCTGCAGAGCGTGTGTGTGGGGGGGGGGGTAGTACCCACAGCCTTGGCTATCACCATTGATGGGAGGAGATGCGTACATGGAGTAGGGAGAGTGGTTTCTGAAAAGACTAGGGTAAAAAAAAAATTCTTTTCAGCAGAGACAAGTTGCATCTATTATATGTGAATAAAAATACAATCCAAGGCTCTCTTTTGTTCTCCTGATAAGTGTTCAATCGTTGCCACATGTTGTGTGTATGTCACATTGATGACTTCAGGCTTAGAAAGCCTCATTGCCTTATATGAAGCTCCAGCACTTCAGCCCTTGACATTTCACAGAGAAAATCAGTCTTACTGATTAACAATATACCACACATTTAGACAGCTGTAGCTAAACATCTGGATGAGATTATTTGGTTTGAAAAGAAGTAGGGGGGGACTGTGGGGCAGTGATTTATAGAATGTTTCTTTGGCTGTAAATCCCAGCTGTAATTGGGACTTCTCGGTCCTTAATTGTTTGCAGCAAAGAGTGGAACTCAGTGGTTCCCAATTCATGGTATGGTCCAGAAACCCGGCCGGTGGGGAGCAGGCTCAGCCTTGTTGCTAGGCTACCCTTGCCTTTGTTTTGGTCCCAGCTCAATCGTGTATTTAAGGCCATGTATACATTTCTCTGCATTGTTAATGTAATTTGTTCAGGCAGTAAACCGCCAAGTGCAGTTGAAGGAATCTGATATTCAGAAACACCAGAGGCCAGGTTTTTGTGGGCAGGTTGTGGTTGGAGGCCTAGAAAAGGATGAAAGATTTGAGGTGGGACATGGAGATGGAGGGCTGTACGGACCAGCAAGCAGGCTCCTGCACCGTGGTGTCTTCAATCGGTTATTGCAAAAAAAAAAAGGGGGGGGTTGGCAACCCTGATGTTTTCTTCTGGCCTTTGAAGGATTTTGGTGAACTTGCAGCGATGTGCTTTGGGAGCTATAATTCCATTTCAAGCATTAGAAGAGGAATTCTCTCTCCATATAAAAATGGATAGAAAGTTAAGAGAGGTTCCTTGATGGTCTCAGATTTTGTGCATATGCAGAGCTGACCTGGGAAGCTTCCAGAATGTTCTCAAGTATTCTGCCTCTGCTCTTAAGTGGGAAAGCCCTGCGCTTAGCCATGTACCTCAAATGCAGGTGGAATGCCCCAGCCTGCTGTTCCTTTGCAACTGCCACTGAAGCAGCATCACTGCAACACCAGCAGCATCAACATATATGTTCCTTTATTCCTCCATCCCCACTGTTGACCCACAGTGAGCATTTGTGGTGATAGCAGGCAAACTGATGTATTCTGAATATCTGTTGAGTTCAGTTTCCAGTCAGAGCAGTGTGAGGCTCTTAGGTTCATGTGTAAAAATCAGTGTGGTCTGTCTGTCCTCTCTCTCTCGCTCATATGATCGTGAAACTCCAGGCACTGATTTGAAAATCTTTCACATTCTGGCTTGGTGTTTGTGGCCAAAGTCCAAGGCTCCAAAGGCAAGATGAGGGAAGGCCTCATTGGTGTCAGTCAACCCAATGTAATATGGAACAAAGTCCATCTCTGCTGTTGGACATGGAGTCATTATTCTTACTCAATACTGTGGAGGCCAAGGAAGCCACCATTGGCTACTGTGTCTGTGCCACCTGTAGAGACCACCACAGTCAAGTAACATACAGCTCCCACCCTGACATCAACTCACATTTTCATCCTATTAGTGGCACTGGTTATAGTTTCACTATCTGTAACTGGGATATTGACATCAACCATGTTATTGTCAACAGTGTGAATTCATCGGTATAAATGCTCATGTCAGTGTTGCCTCTTCCTGCGGTAACACCAGCAGTTCCCTTAACTCTTCCTTCATCAAACTATGTGACAGAACCAGACTCTGAATCAGAGATGTCTGCTTCCATCATGTTCTCTGAACCATTGCTGGGCCATTAGATGGACACTGGAAAAAGAATTTCTCTTAACAGAGGACCTAAAATTGTATAGCAGCAGCATCTTTAGGATGGCATCTACTCTTGCATGAAATAACAATACCTGGTAGAACATGCTGATAATTTAGTTTATGGTTTCTCTGGTGGCCTTACTAGTGTTACATGTCCTCTTGAAGTGCCATCAACATCAAGGAGACAGAAGCAGATATATTTATACAGATATATATAGGACACAGGAAGAAAGATGTTCTTCCTTAGTTAACTAAAAATCAAACTCCCTCATAGTGGAGCATTATGGACTGTGACCACCAAGAAAAAAGCACATGAAACTTCCTTCTAGACTCTTAAGAGCAGAAAAGTTGACACTGTGGCAAGGCAGTGTTATCTTACTGCTGCCTGTAGACATGAAAATAATTAACTTTCTCTCTTGTATGGTGTGGTATCACTACACACTTTGGGAGAAGGCAGCATTGTTCTGGAACCAGTTTCCAGAAGATGAATGGAAGTAAATACTTTCAACAGCAAAATTGTTAGTTGTTGTTGGCAACCTTCAGTCTCGAAAGACTATGGTATCGCGCTCTGAAAGGTGGTTCTGGAACAGTGTCTAGTGTGGCTGAAAAGGCCGATTCGGGAGTGACAATCCCTTCCACACCGGGAGCAAGTGCAGTCTGTCCCTGGTCTGTCTCCCTGGCTACGGGCCTTCCTTCTTTGCCTCTTTGCCTCAGACTGTTGGCCAAGAGTTTCTTCAAACTGGGAAAGGCCATGCTGCACAGCCTGCCTCCAAGCGGGCCGCTCAGAGGCCAGGGTTTCCCACCTGTTGAGGTCCACACCTAAGGCCTTCAGATCCCTCTTGCAGATGTCCTTGTATCGCAGCTGTGGTCTACCTGTAGGGCGCTTTCCTTGCACGAGTTCACCATTGAGGAGATCCTTTGGGATCCGGCCATCATCCATTCTCACAACATGACCGAGCCAACGCAGGCGTCTCTGTTTCAGCAGTGCATACATGCTAGGGATTCCAGCTCGTTCCAGGACTGTGTTGTTTGGAACTTTGTCCTGCCAGGTGATGCCGAGGATGCATCGGAGGCAGCGCATGTGGAAAGCGTTCAGTTTCCTCTCCTGCTGTGAGCAAAGAGTCCATGACTCGCTGCAGTACAGAAGTGTACTCAGGACGCAAGCTCTGTAGACCTGGATCTTGGTATGTTCCGTCAGCTTCTTGTTGGACCAGACTCTCTTTGTGAGTCTGGAAAACTCACTTTGTGAGTCTGGAGACTCTCTTTGTGAGTCTGGAAAATTGTAAGGCAGATTCTTGTAGGGCAATCATTCCCAACCTTTACAAAAAGGTAAAGGGACCACTGATTACCTGCCGGGCCAGCATGGGAGGTGGAGGCAATAACAGTGGCAGCAGCACTTCCAGGGTCGTGCCAGGAAAAGGGGACTTTTTACATACCTGAGGGTTGCTATATCGTTACATAAGAACATAAGAACAGCCCCACTGGATCAGGCCATAGGCCCATCTAGTCCAGCTTCCTGTATCTTACAGCGGCCCACCAAATACCCCAGGGAGCACACCAGATAACAAGAAGACCTGCAAGGCTTCCTGGGAATTGTAGTTAAGAACATAAGAACAGCCCCACTGGATCAGGCCATAGGCCCATCTAGTCCAGCTTCCTGTATCTCACAGTGGCCCACCAAATGCCCCAAGGAGCATGCCAGATAACAAGAGTCCTGCATCCTGGTGCCCTCCCTTGCATCTGGCATTCTGACATAACCCATTTCTAAAATCAGGAGGTTGCGCATACACATCGTTCCAGAAAGATGTGGGGCGGGGGACGGGACTCAAGCCCCTTCTGCTGGCTTCCCTGCGCTTCAGAATGGTTCCCTGAAGCTATTGCGACCCACTTATAGTTTACATCTCAAAATCTAAAAACCCGAGTTGTGATTGCTTCAGGGAGCCATTCTGAAGCACTAGGAGACCTGCAGAGGGGCCACAGGCTCCCTGCAACCTCCAGAGGCCATAGTGTCCTCCAGGAAAAGTGTGAACCCCCCCCCCTTTTCTCAGTGTCTGCACAGTCCTGGAAGTGCTGTTATCGCTGTTCCCACCTGTTGCCACTCCCCTTAAGGAGTACTGCGGTGTTTCTGGTAGCCCTGGGGGTTACAACCCCAAGGTGGGAACCACTGTTTTAGAGCATCAAATTAGAAATGGGGCAAGGCAAGTCTCTATTTGGAAGGGGTGTCCTCTCATTGTTTATCTCAGGAGGATCTTGTGAGGATAGTAAAAAGCCTACTACACAGTAAGTGGAAGTTGCAGATAGTTCCAGTTTGAGACACCTACGCCTACTGATCTAAAGCAGTATTTCTCAAACTGTGGTCGGGACCCACTAGGTGGGTCACAAACCAATTTCGGGTGGCTTCCCATTCATTTCAATATTTTATTTTTAACGTATTAGACCTGATGCTCCCATGCTATGTGACTGCATTTGGGGAAATGTTTCAGATCTGTACTTTTAACAGGCTATGCTTTTAACAACGATAGTAAATGGAACTTACTCCCGGGTAAGTGTGGGTAGGATTGCAGCCTAGAATTCTTAAAAATTTTCCTGCTTGATGACGTCGCTTCCAGTCATGACATCACTTCGGGTGGGTCCTGACAGATTCTCATTCTAAAAAGTGGGTCCTGGTGCTAGAAGTTTGAGAACCACTGCCCTAAAGGAATAGAAATAGCATAGTTTATAGATGTCAAATTTGCAGATACTCTCAGCTTGGATGAGGAAGAATACTCTTTTAGTTCCTCTTTCACTTGATGTGAGAGGTCCTTTCTTAAGGAAGGAAGGATTTAGCTATCGTAATATCACAGGGCCATGAAGTCTCACTGGATGTACGATACTGGTATAAATATTCCTCACCAGAATCCTGTGAAGGGAAATGATGGAGAACTTCCCTTCTGCCTGTGTTGCCCGTGAAATTGTGAATTTCACAGACATCTACAGATTCTCCTCTTTTGAGGGGAGCGGATGAGGATTAATGTAGCCTGTGGAATCTGAAGGAGAAAATGGATGTGAAAGGATGTGTGCTCTGAAATTGGGTGTGTGTGTGTGTGTGTGTGTGTGTGTGTGTGTGTGTGTGTGCGCATGTGTGTGTTGAGTAAAGGAAATGAAGAGAAGGTAAAATATGTGGAATCTCATAAGACTTCTGAAATTTCAAGTTAAAATTTTCTTCGTAATTAATTGATTTGCATGACAACAAATAAAGAGTTTAGCCTGTTGAAGAAACTGCTATTGCACAGGTTGCACAGAAATGCTTATTACAAATGGTACAGATGGCTTTTCCATCTGCATTAAACTAATACTTAGCAAGCATCTTCTGCCAAGTATTTTGCACTTACCTTTCAGAATCTTCAACAAAGCACCCTCATTAGGGTTTTTCGGTATGTATTTATGTTTAGGGAATCAGAGCAATTAAAGTTGAAACTTGGATGCTGTTGGATTTAAAACACTTTAATCAGCTGACAATGACTACTGGGTGAGTGAATGATGTGCTTCCTTATTGCTCCATTTGTATGACCTGGGTTCCCTTGGGGGTAAGAGTAGCTCTGTGGAAGCTTAGTGGAGGTGAAAAAAGAGGTGTTTATGGTTCAGACCGGAGACGTGAACTTTAGAGTACACCCCTACAATATGTGCGCAAAAGTTGGGGCATCTATTATTTTTGGAACTCAGTATGGGCACAACCTTGGATCTCATTATTCAAAGTAACTGCTACCATTCTTCTGCAATCTCATTTTAAAATTAGCCACTGTAGTTTTCTTGTTCAGAGATTTTATGATGAATCTTACCTCGGCTAATTTCCACTGTTAATCAAGGAGTAATTAAAATTTTTTAATTTGTAACATGGTGAGTCAACAGAAACTGGTACGTTTTAAAATATCTCTTGAATTCATGATGGCTTATTCTCTTGGATCTCTTAGTTGACTTCAGTGCCATTAACCCATTTTTGCCTTGCCCACAGGTGTACACATTTGGTCCCTGTGACAATGTTGTATATGCATTGTTGGGCAGAAACGGCTTAAGTATCCTAGTCAACCTGTGTAGGTTTGGAATGAGAAAGCATTTTTTATTCCAAGGGTGGGCAAACATTTTGGCAGGAGGACCACATCATCTCTCTGACACTGTTGGGAGCCAGGGGGAAAATTCAAATTTGAATATATTTACATAAATGAATGAATTAGAGACGTAACTTATATGAATGAATGACTTTTACTGAGCATAGTTATAATACGCTTAAGAACTATAATATAGGCATGTAGAACTATATGAGAACTGTGAATTTGCCACACACCTCTTGCACAGTGAAAATGTGCAGACCAAGCCAGAAACACATGGAGATATAGAGGCCCTGCTCTGATTCGGCCTGCAGCTCGCGTCTGGCAGTCATGACTTGCAGTCGCGGGCCACCGTGAGCTCCAACAGTCTCTTGACAGGTCAGAGGCTCATTGGAGACTGGAGGCTCTCTGCGGGCCGGGTTGGGGGTCACCAAGGGCAAATGGCCCGCAGGCCAGGGTTTGCCCACCCCTGGTTTATACAGTAGTTATGCTTCTGTTTGGCTGGTAGAAAATGGTGGTGGAAGACTCCTGCTGTTCTCAGTGGGAACTTTACTATGGAGTTTTGCCTGATTCCGTTTGTCTCTTGGGCTTTCTAATGCAATGCTCTTAGGATTGGGGTGTAGTGTAATCAGTATGCCAATGACATCCAGTTCTTTTTCTTTCTCCAACACCAGGAATGAAAGCTGCCACTGTGAATGATTGCCTGAAGTCAGTACTAAGTTAGTGGGGGTGAGCAAACTAAAGTTCAGGTCAGGCAAGATGGAAAGGCTGATGTTGTGGTCCTATCAACTTGGAGCTGAATGATATGCCTATTCTAGGTAGTCTGTACTGCCCGTCAAGAATCAGGTTTTGCTGTTGGGAGTTTGACCTGGATTTGGTGTTAGTTCTGTGTTGGAGCACTTTTAACCAAATTTGCTTTGTATGCCAGCTGCCATCTTTTCTGGAGAGACTCTACTTACTATCATAACATGTACTAGTAACCTCTTGGCTTGATTGCTGTTATGCGTTTTACATGTCACTGCCCTTGAAGATGTTCTAGACCAGTGTGGTCCAGCATTTGGCCCACATGCCCTTTTTGGTGCCTCCCCCAACCCAACCACAGCCTCCCTCTTGAGAAGCTTTTCTGTCTCCCTGCCTTTCCATTCCAACTTCTTCTTTGGAGAGGGAGAAGCTGGAACAGAGCAGCAAGGAGATCGAAAAGCCCCACTGCACCTACCTTTGGCAGGTTTAAAATGTGAAAGTAATTGACTGTGATGTCATCACTTCACTGCCAATTGCTTCCAGGTTGGCCCAACTGGGTGTCACACAAGTTTCATACAGCCCCTGGCTGCCCAAATATGAACTGCCCTATTGTAGACATGTTAGTCAATCCAGCATGCAGTGCATGTTTTTTTCTAGTGCTAGCTATTCACGGTGCTTATTTTCCATCAACTTCACTGGTTACCAGATTGTTGTGGGGTCAAATTCAAAGGACTGGTTTAAGGTCTAATCTGAATCCAGGATATCTGAGAACATCTTCTCGGTCTGTATATTTCTCCATCCTTATTGAGCTGCAATCTGCAGAAAAGATATTGCCTGAGCACTATCACCATTTGCGGGAAGATTCATCTCTATCAGAAAGAGTTTTTGGTAAAATTCCCTCCTTAGGAAAATTTGCTACGTCTGCTCTGTGGCAATATATTTTTTTTCTCACTGCCAGGATTTTTGGGAACTGGGATTACCTCTGTTTTAATATAAAACTGAAATGCTGCTAGTGTTAAGGCAGGACTTGACAAATTTGTTTTGGATCTATAAACTAGCCCAAAAATCTAGGAGCCAGTTGAATTTTTCAGCTTTCAGGGTCTTACGTTTTAATGCTGGCCCAAATTATTTTACAGGTCACCAGCGAAAGATATTGATTAAATTTAATAATTAAACATTCAAGTACATTTCCAAGCCTGGTGAAAGTAGGAAAATGCAGGTGTCAGTGTGCAACATCTGTGTATACAATGTAGCAAAAAGATCTAAAGACTGATTCAAAAATTAAGAAGTTACTTGAAGAAATGTGTGTGCTTAAAAAGTCAAAATTCATGACACGAACCTGGGAATAAGTCTCATTGATCGCTGTGGGTTTACTTCTGAGTAGACGTGCCATAAAACAATCTCATGGGGAGAACTTTTTGATTCCAGGTTTTGAAGAGTTGCCACTGTTAACTTTTCCTGCATTACTATCTTTAATGCCTGAGAGGAATGAAGGCATAAGGCATTGTGCCATAACGTATGAACAGAGATGGGAGAAAACTGTGATAATGAAATAAAAACGCATAACACTGCTTTCTGCACTAACCATTTCATTAAAAAAAAAAATCCAAAATCTGCAAAAGAAATGCAAATTTTGAATAAAACTCAATGTCGCTTTCTGCACTTCTTACTTTGGAAAACACCAAAATCCAAGAACAATTCTCGCACCTCTAGCCATGAACCATTTAGTTATGATTTTTCTGTGTAAGCCGCTTTGTGTACATTTTTGTTGAAAAGCAGTGTATAAATCTTAAGCGCAGTCTGTGGTTTTTATAAGGCAGGGACTTTGGCGTGAGTGGTGCTAGGAGGTCTTGCCTTGCCGGTCCTGACCTCCATGCTGGGGGTGGGAGAGAACCATGATGGTGGGCTTCCTCTTTTGCTTTCAGCCTGCATGCCTGCCTTCCTGTCCTGCGTGCCTGTCTTTTAAGGAGTCCTGGGAATCTTCTTGCACCAGTACCTGGCTAAAGCTTTCTTTCCCATCAAGGTAACTTATTTCCCCATTTTTTTTTCCCCATCAAGGAAAATTCTTTGCTGTTCAGTGAGTTCCATGATGTGCCAAATTTCAGCGATTTGGGCCGTTGGCGGTACTTGGTGTGACTGTAGGGTGGGCTGCTTGGAAAATGGGTAACGTGCAGGTAACATTGGAATAAGTACTGCAGACTGCTTCCCTTATCACCATCCTGTGGCTGCGTTGGGAACACGGCCACAACGGGCTCAAGTTTTCCAAGGCCAATTCTGTTCAGTGCTAATTCTCCGTTTTAATTGACTCCATTAAACTTTCCCATCTGATGTGTTGTGCTCCCAAGACCGGGCTTGCAGGGCTTTGAGTAGTAGCTCAATTGTGCATAAGTGGCTGTGAAGAGCCCTCTGTGCACTATATGAATAGGCCACATATCCATGGAAACCAGAGCAGGCTGGCTGGCTGACCTTTGACCCACTTGTTGCCACCATCCTGTTCAACCCTGGTATGCCTGGATTTGCAGCTCCACTGTTCTGTCTCTTCCCCTTTCCCATGGCGGTGAGAGGCCCTGTTGCCTTTCAGAGGCTTCCTGAGGCTCTGCCTTGAGTGCAGCCATAGGATCAGTTTGTCCTGTCCCTGGAACTTCCTTTCTCCTCAGGTTTTTTTAGTTTTTCTCTGCATTGGGTCTTTTGACAGTCACCCCACCTCTCCCCACCTCCTCACCCTGCCACCCAAATTGCCATTTCCAAGTTTCAGTCATTCCTAAAGCACATTTCTCCGCACAGAATTAGATGCAATAAGACTAAGGGCGCAATCCTAACCAACTTTCCAGCGCTGACATAGCTGTGCCAATGTGGTGTGTACTGCATCCTGCAGTGGGGAGGTATTCAAGGGGGGCTCCTCAAACTAAGGGCATGTTTGTTATCCTACCTTGGAGGCTGCATTGTGTCTAAGTCAGTGCTAGAAAGTTGGTTAGGATCGCGCCCTAAATGTAAGACTTAGCAGTGTTTTTCAAACTGTGTGTTGGGACCCACTAGGTGGGACGCAAACCA
Organism: Tiliqua scincoides; assembly: GCF_035046505.1. NCBI lineage: Eukaryota > Metazoa > Chordata > Lepidosauria > Squamata > Scincidae > Tiliqua > Tiliqua scincoides. Next base: position 13,443,306 of record NC_089831.1, read on the forward strand.
ATTTCAGGTGGGTCTCCATTCATTTCAATATTTATTTATTTATTTATTTATTTATTTATTTATTTATTATATGTGGAGCTGGGGAAGCTCCCATGGCATGTAACTGCATTGGGGGACATGTTGCAGTTCTGTATTTTTAACAGGCTACTATGTATATGCTTCTAGCAATGAGGACTTACCCCTGGGTAAGCAGCCTAGGATTGTAAAAATTTTTCCTGCTTAATGATGTCACTTTTGGCGATGACATCAGTTCCAGTGGGACCTGACAGATTCTCATTCTAAATAGTGGGTCCCAGTGCTAAAAGTTTGAGAACCACTGGAATATTTTAATGCTGATATCTAATTGGGTTAAAGGGATACTGTGGGAGCCTTTTTAAGGGGGGGAGGAACTCCACTTGAAGCAAGTACAAATACAGATCTATAGCTAGGATCTGCATATCGGTAACCAAAAATCCAGCAATAGAAATGTACCCGTTTTTCTTGGGAGCCTAAATATGAGCAACCACAGAAGTCCAAGGGTTCCAGCCGTTTGTGGCTGCTAAAGAATGTAAGTGACTCTGTGGTTCATGCCATGGAATCCTGTGTTCCCTTAGACATAACCCAATTTGGAAAAGTTCTTCTTTTGTTGTTATGCTTTTGGAATTCACAGATCTAAAACATTTTCATTCCTAGGGTTAAATAGTCCCAAGACAGTGTGTCCTGCTAGAACTTTTGCAGCTGTTAGGATGCAGACCTGTGATCTGTCATGTTACATCAACAAACTGCAATCTAAGCTTTCGCTTGTAGCCCTCAAGAAGCAAATATGCTCTGCCAAATTAGGTCTGGAGGAGGCCTTTTGTCTTGACACCACCCACTCTAAACACTTTTATTTAATTGTTAAGGGTGGGGGTGAAACCTGGTGACCCAGCAGTTAATGCTGCAGCTATGTAAACTGACAAAGGGAAACGCCTCCTATGGATGTGGGTGGGTTGGGTAGTGTATATGTGTGCAGGACATATTTTGGACTAGCTGTTTAAACAAAATCGCTTAACTTGTTAAGCTGTTGAGTTTCTAATCACTTCTTTGTCCCTCCAGTGGCAGTGCAAGTTCATTGAAATTTGGCTGCAAAATTATTGCTGTCATTTTGGAAAGTATAATTGATTATGCATTTTCTTGTTGTGAAACGATCCATGCCGAGAGTACCTCTTGCCAGTAGTATCTCTTGCCAGTATTAATAGTATTTTAGGACTGCATTCACCCTTTGTTTTTGGTGTCTGGGAGAACCTGAAGCAGAAGATTTAAAAGCTCTTTATTTTGAAATTATTGCATAGAAAAGCATTTAACGGTGCAATCCTGTGTAGGCCTACTCCATCATAAGCCCCATTCGGCTTTATGCAACAACTCTCAGATAAGTATTTTTAGGATTGCAGCCTAAATCCTCGAATGGTCTGAGACGCAAGTACCTTATATTCTTTGACTCTCACTGAATTTTTTCAGATAGTACCTTGCTACAAAGTGCCTTCCTTGTCAGAAGTTAGATGTACACCTATCGGGGCCTTGGTACCTTCCCTGTGGAAGCCAAAAGCTGCTCTTTTGTTTTTAATTTGTGTATGCGTTTGGAATGCCACATTCCTCCTACTGTTTGTGGTTGTGATTCCACTGTGCTTGGTATACGATTCATCACACCATAAACCAATTAACAAACAATTCAATTCTTTGTAATTTATTCAGCAAACTAGTTGCATCTATTGAAAAGTGTACCTAGTTTTGACAATCGTCAATAAACAGCTTCCAGTTTTGATAAAATCTGTTTTGTCTAGTTTATTTGGTTTGTTTGTAACAACCTTTGGGTGGGTTTGGAAACATTTCCTAAAAGCACATTAAGACGTAATTTTTTTATTTGTGCTGAAATTTCCCCATCTTGTAGTTGGACTATACCCTGATGCCATTTCCTCATGAATGGGTTATTTTTCAGGTGAACCATACTACAGTAGGGATGAAAGAATGAATTGAAGGTGATGGGCAAAGTCTGTTTTTGAGTCTGGGCCTAGGGAATAATCTACTAAACCTTGACTAACCCTATGACATCTTGGTTGTAGAGTCTTGGGAAACTGGCTGAAGGATGACCCTGGTGAGATCTGAGAATGGTGGCATGTTGAGTATCTGCATGACCGTGCTTGGTTCTTTCCAACCTCAAGGTTTTAGGCTTTGTGCCTGGATTTTGCAGACTGCCAAAGAAGCTTGTGTACTTTGAGAATTGTTCTAATTAGCTCTTGGCAATATTTTGTTAGCATTTTATTGGATAAAATTGTCCATAGAGCTATATTAAAAGTTCAGTTTTCAGACAAACAATGTATTAATTTAAATCTGCTTGAGTACCTAGTTGATATACTTCTATTGCAACCTTTATGTACACCCTTCCCTGAAAGTAAGTTTCCTAATTTGTCTGTCTGGAAAAGTTATTCAGCTGTTCTGTGGTTGAGTTTAATGGTGGGTAACTATCATTCTGGTCTGAGAAGCATTTTGCCAGGTATTGTATTCAAGAAAAAAAGCTCGTTGCTGACAACAACAAGCGTTTTTAAGCTACAGTGTCCAATTTTAGCATATAGCGGAAATAGCCATTGTGATAAGTAACACTAAAAACATTTTTTAAAAAACCAAAAATCATACTGCATACGTTATGTTAAATTATATTCCCAAACTTTTTCGACTGGTGGCTCCCTTGACCTACTGGGGCCATTGGCTGTGGCTCCCCATTAGGGCTACAATTCTATTACGTTGTATAGGATGGCGGGTTTTTCTCGTGAATTCCACAGCTCCTCTGGCTGGTTTCCGTGGTTCCCTGGGGAGCCATGGCTCACAGTTTGGGAACCATTGGCATAGGTTTATATCACACTTGTAAATAAATCTACAAATTTTGGCTGGTCTTGGCAGCCAAGGGGAGGGGGGGGGGAAGAATTGACTCAAGGACTAGGGACAAAGTCCAGTACCACCTCAGGGGCATTCTCCACCCCTTTCTCCAGCACCCAATACTGGAGTTGAGAGAGGAGCAGAGGATTGTTTGGGCACTAGATGGACAAACCGATTGAGAGTTGGGGGTGAAGGGGGTCATCCTGTGCCAGAATAGCCAGAACCAGTCTCCCTCCAGAGTTGGAATAAAAGGCTGCCTTAGCTCTAAGAAGTGTTCTGCTCTACCTGTGTGGTGCCAGAATGAACTAGGCCAATTCTATTGGGTGGCAGAAAGGTTTCCCCCACTGCAGTGTGGCTCCCAGCTTAAGCACTTTGCTTTCCCTCATAGTAATGAATGGTGGCAAATTGGGAAAGTGAAAGGGGGTGCTAGAGTGGAGTACACTAAACCTGTTCCTTGCCTTTGTGGCTGCAGCCTTGGTAAATTCCTGCATAGCCTCATCCTGGGTCACAATAAAGTGTGGAAGAATATTGAACAGTGGATGGGATGTAGCTTATAGATATGCAGTTAGAGAGCTGGTGTGGTGTAGTGGTTAGAGAGACCAGTGGTTAGTGAGAGACCAGTGTTTCTCAAACTGTGGGTCGGGACCCACTTGGTGGGTCGTGAGCCAATTTCAGGTGGGTCTCCATTCATTTCAATATTTTATTTCAACATATTAGACTTGATGCTACCATGGTATGCGACTTCATTGGGGAAGTGTTACAGATCTGTACTGTACAGATCGCAAAAAATTTTACTGCTTGATGACGTCACTTCTGGTGATGACATCACTTCCAGCGGGTCCTGACAGATTCTCATTCTAAAAAGTGGGTCCTGGTGCTGAATATTTGAGAACCACTGGGTTAGACCATTGACCTGGGAATGGGGAGATCCAGGTTGTAGGCCCTGCTCAACCTTGAAATCACTGGGTGGCCAGTTCCTGTGTTTCAGCATACTCTACCTCACAGGGCTGTATGAGGATAACACCAAAGGAGAACTTTTATCCTACTCTTAGTTGTTCAGAGGAAGGACAAGATAGATAGGGCTGGATGTTATGCAAAACAAAGCAGAGAGGACAAGATTGAAATTACAAAGACTTTACACAAGTATGGAACTGGCTGTGACATTTATTAATTTCATTGGTCATCTGTAGGGTGTGTTATTCATGTTTTGAACCTTGATTTAACAGTGTTGCAATTATAGCATTTGTAGCAACAGTCTTACTATCCCTTTTTGTTTCAATCTTATATGCAGATTTTGAAATCTGATTGGGTAGTATTGCCTACTGGTTGGAGGGCATGCAAGTATTTTGTTTCTGTCCTCCTGTTCAAATTGAACTCTGTCTCATGCCTAACAGAAGCTAGTTTAAGAGGCTGTTTTCTTAAAAGCTGCTACACTGTATCTTAAGACTCAATTACAAACTGCAGATCTGGCTTTTCCATCATGCCTAATATTGTCTCCCTTGTGCCTCTCACCCCCTAGTTTTTAATATCCATCTGGAAGAAGAGTTCGGGAGAACTTGAAAGCTTTTGCACTACTTTGTGATATTTTAACTGATTATAGCAACATTTCTTTTGTGTGCTTTTTTCCTGCTCTTCCTCCTTGCTTGCTGTAAGCGTCTCCTCCCAAAGATTGCCATGCAGTGAGTATTGCAGTCCTGGGTGAGCCAAGGCCTGTTGTCTGTACCCCATTGTTCAAGCCTAGAATTGCAGGGCCATGGGATTGTTGTTTGAATTGGTAGATGTTAATCCCCAGCTGGGGAGAAGCTATTTGGCAAATGGCAGGTTAATGTGCAGACAGCAGGGTGCATTGTACTGTGTGTGTGGTACAACAGCATGTGGCAGAGAAATGGTTAAAATCTTTTCATTCCCCCCTCCTCTTGTGGAGAGAGGGGAGGGGAGGGAAGGTAACGAGCAACTAGGGCTTGTTCTAATCTCTCTGGAATGTAACCATTTTGCAACTTTTATAGCTTCAATATGCCATTAACTTTTTTTTTTCTTTTTTGCACATGGTGTACAGTGAATATCTGTGTGAGACACACTGTATGCAAGGGGGTGTTCCCTTTTCCACGCTGCCCCTGTACCATTAGCTGGGTCTCCTTCCTTGTATATTTTCAGAGTGTTTCCCCACCCCCACAGGCTGCCTTCTAAATTGTTTAAAATAAGGAGCCTTTATGCAAGCTTCATAGAGGCACCAGCCCCCATTCGCCAGCAGCTTCTCTGCTTACAAAATGGATTAGAAAGCCCCCTTTGTGACCAAGAGTGTTGAGTAGAACAGAAGGGTGGAGCATAAAATAAGCCAGCTGGAAAATGACAACACACAGGACTTTTAATTGGTTAGAACTTTCTGCACGTCCTCTGTGGATATTTTGGGTTTCTTGGCTTCTTGGCTCTTGCCTGTGCCTTCAGAGAAAGCTGACTCACCCGAATGGAGGAGTACTCGCTGTCCCAGCAGTTACGGGTGTTGGGAGTGTCTTTTAAAATGACTCTGCAGTAAATGACAAATGAACTCACATCAGCACTCCATGTTTGGAAACGGATTGGAGCTGTACAGCAGCCAGATCCAGGGACTTCCCCAATCTAACCAGCCGCTTTGATCTTGGGGCTTGGAGAGTAGATCAAAGGCAGTCATTTAGGAAACTACTTCTACTGTACTCAGAGCCCAGAGTGTACTGTAGGTCACTGCTCTAGCTAGTTGGGGGTCATGGGGCCAGCTGCATACCAAACATACTCCTTGTACAGATGACAGCCCTGGCTCCCTGCCTTCCCTGCAATGTGCTGTTGTAGAAGCCTTGAAGACTAAGATCTGATTACGGATCCTCAGTCCAGTTCTGCAAAAGGGCAAGAATTCAGTGCTAGCTTCAAGGATCTCATGGTGGTACCTCTATTCTCATTCCATTGTTTTATTCCCCTACCCCATTTTTCTAGATGTAATGGCCAAAAATATTTCATTTATTTTATTTTTCATATTTTTATACCACCCTCTTTGAAGGAGCTCAGGGTGGTAAACATGGTTCAGTTCCTCCTTTTGGCCTCACAACAACCCTATGAGGTAGGTGAGGCTGAGAGTGACTGGACCAAGGTTACTCAAAATACATCATGGCTGATCAGGGATTTGAACCTGCATCTTCTAAGGTCTAAGTCCAACTTTCAAACCACCACACCATTCTGGCTCTTCTTAACTTCTTTCATTTTGTTGAACCATTTTGTTGTTGTTGTTTTTTAAAGGAACTGTATAACATCTTACACTCAAAATTAAGCTGATTAGCAATAGTAAAAATTACAACAAATGTATATAAATACTCTCTCTCCCCCCCCCCCAGAAATGGGCACTCAATGAAAGTTAGGTAGGAACTCTGGAAGACATGCTCTAAACTGCTGACCTAACAGTGTATGTGAAGGGAAGCAGCTGCAGGAATTTGCACATGATTTGAAACACAGCATGCTGAGAATTTTTTTTACTTATCTCTAGGTGTCGGATTGTTATATGAATACATTGACATTATGTTATTTTAATGATAATACTGCATTCTACTACAGCATTTCTCCTTGTTTGTCTCCCACTGTACCACTTTTGTATGGTTCGCCTATTGGAAGTACCACTGGAAGTAACTGGTGATGATGTTATTGCCACTTCTAGGAGGTCAGATGTGATATAACAAACATAGGTAAGAGATGCGAGACAGACCGGAGGGCTTTTTTGAGCACACGAAAAGCGCATGCTGCAGCACTGCCCTCTGAGCTGGGGTCCTACCATTGGACACATCCTCAGATACCACTGGTAACAGAACAGAAATACTGTTCTATAGTTTGTGCTTCTCAACTCAGAGAATTATTGGAAAATCTGACTAGGAGCAAATGGGCCAAAAGCATAAGTGATAACAGACAGTATCTGACTGTTGTGCTCTGACAAACAGTAGCTGAAAATACTCATGTAGATTGTACATGAGATTTAACTTCTAGAGTTTCCTTTCTTTAAGGCTATAGGGGAGAGTACACAGAAAGTACACGCTCTTGACCAGCAATGGGCCACATATGTGCCACCGCCACTGGTCCCTGCACACACCCCCAAGCCTCCAAAGCCAAGGGCAAACTGGAAGTTGCGTCTCTCGCGTGGTTTGGGCATACTGAGCCTCTGCCAGGCTCAGAAAAACCTCCTGAGGTGAGGACAGTGCAACTTTCCTTTGTTTTCGGAGGCTTCATAGAGCATCAAGCCTCACTGACAACAGGGGAGCCTGTCCGCTTCCCTGTCGCTAAGCGGCGCATGACTGTATATTCACAAAGAATACAAAGTTTTAGTAACTTCATTATTGCCTAGGAAGCATCTCTGGACTGTATAATCTCAGGCGGTAAGTGAATTAGGTGAACCCAGAACACACGTAGTGGTGGAGGCTAATTGTCTGAGTTTAAACTTGCAAATCAATCCTTCCAGATGTCAAGCTGATGCCAGTTATGAGTGGGGAATGTTTAATGTGGTAGCTTGCATTGTATTTTTCCCAAGAGTAGACTAGGACCTTTTAAAAACAAATGGTGCTCCTTAAACATTTGCCAGAGACCTTTTTGTCTTGGGAAATGATCCCCTTGGTTCATAAGTGGTAGTTTTTGCTGCTACAGTTGTCTCTTCCTTCTCTCAGGGCAAGGGCCTTTGCTATATTTTTCTCATTCATTTTTGCCCTGGGCTTGTTAGTTTTGGCTCTACTATGCTTTTAGTTTGGAATCTGAATTTTACTGCTAAAATGTAAAAGGCTGAAGGGAAACAGTTCTGCATTGTGGGCATGGCTGGTCTGTCACAGTGGACTGTTTGTATGTTTAATAAGAATGAGATAAGCTCTCTTCCTGTCCCATGTCAAATGTACACAAATCCTGTTTCCTTTGTCCAAAGGTGCTCTGTATATTGGTCACATTCCAATTTTTCCTTCTCAACCTGTGGGGAGGGGAAATCCAGAATCTTCCACATTTAAAAGTTGGCAGTAGTGCTAAATTTTAGACTGTTTGCTTCACTTCTGAGAAGAGATGTGAATGTGGCCTGTATCTGGTTTCAAAGGTTAGCAAATAAACCTACTTTCCATCGGAGCTCAGTGTTTCTGTGAAGGTGTTAACTATATCTTTGCTAAGTCTCAGGAAGCACAGAGCTGTCTTTGTTCTGTAGAAGGCTTTAGAAGGCTTAATATGCATGTCTTTTTTTTGTAGGTTGTATTCTGTTGCAAAAACAGGACATTTCAACCTATGTTATGCCTCATATGACCAACTGGTGTAGTTACTATAACTTTGGTTTAGCAGTGCTACAGTATTTTTTACACTTGGACACTTTGTCATTCTTTATGGCCTCAACAAATGCACACACAAAGAACATTTATTTGTTACAACTTCTGTTTGGGCTGGAAGTAGATGTTCATGCTATGGATCTACGGCAAACAGTGACATCCCTGTGTCCACCCCATAGCATGTAGGAATACACATCCTATGATCTGATGTTCATACCACATTGGGTTTTCCCTACCCTATGTTGTTGGTCGAAGTCATCATGTTATTGGGGGAGAGGAAGTACTTGACGTGTGTGTTTGATCATGGGTGTACTCCGTATTTGCAAAGGAGAGTGAATCTGTGGGCATTTCCTCCCAAATCTCAGATAGCCATTTTGTTCTCAAGACTTTTCCAGCTCCCCTATGTCAGCCACTTCCAAGTGAGAGATGTCACAAAATGCTTAAGCAAATGGAATGTGCACCAGGTCTCTAAATTGGGAGAAGCATAAAGAGATTTCCTTTATTTACAGCATTCATAAAATGTACATTAGCACATGTTACTTAGACATTCTAAGCCCAAGTGAGCCTCTTTGCTCCCCAACCTGACACAGGTGAACATCCGTGTGACCTCCTATGGGTATCAGACTTTTAACCCCAACTTGTCTGAAGAACAAGCAATCTCCACTCAACCAAACTCACTTTTACTCCCTGGGAATCCATAGCAGTGCCTGCTGCAGCCTAGAGTTTTGATTGATAAGTTCTAGGACTTTATTGAGGCTGAGGCAAGAGGAGATGAAACAAATGCATCATGAACTAAATAAAAACCTATCTAGACTGCTATTGGAAGGACTACGTCTCATTTTACCAACTTTGGGAAGCTGGGCTCTTCTCTTGTTACAGCCTCCTCAACCTCTATGCCCTGTGCTGGTTCAAGATATAAAGACCCTGACTTGCTTCCCTCAGGAGAGATTGTTTTCCTCTCCTCCCTCAGCCACCTGGTCTTCTCTACCTATTGTAGGTTAGTCCATAAAGTCTTTGTTCACCCTTCTAGTAAGTTTCCGCTTCCAGGCTGGTTACATCATTGCGACTTGATCTTTTCCTGCCTTTGTCCCAATATATGTTTCAGTCCGCAGCAGAGTGAAACCAGATGGATCATTAGCCTTGCCTCTGAACGGTTATGCCTTCCTCATCATAAACCAGCAGAGGGGGGTTTCTTGCATGAAAACAGAACGGATTTAACCCAGTCACTGGGAATTGGGATTACCTCCTTGGCAACTCTAGTTTCTGGGGTGGCAGTTGCACTGTAAAGAGCTGTAGAGGCTTCCTAGGACATCACATGCATAGAGGGAGAAGCAGAGATGTTCCACTTTTGCAACTCTGTCAACCCTCTCCAGTGTTTGTAAATGGAAGTGGGCAGTGCTGGAAAGCAGACCTACAAGAGTTGTGTGTATCATTCCATACAAAAAATCTGCTTTCCTTTTTTGTAGCTATGTCTCAGTGTCTGCGAAGCAAGTGACATTAGGAAAGGGTGGGGTGAAGGCAGCACATAAGATCTCTGCTACAGCAGTGAACTTTTATTTCTATACCTCTTTGCAAGAATACATATCCACAACCAAAAGGAGTCAGTTGTGCAGTGAGTTTAATATTGGCGATGTGAATTCTTCTTATTGTTTCAGTTTATTCCATCCTTCCCTCCAGGAAGCTCAGGGAGGGATACATGCAGCAGTAACTAAATTGAATTTAATTCTTAAAACTACCGTTGAAATGTGAACCCTCAGGTTAGTCACTTTCCCAGTAATAGTTCCAAGTGTAAACTCTCAGCAAAGTATTAGTGTAAATGCAGTCCAGGTTGGTGCTCCAGAGGTTAAGGAATTCAACAAGAATCGGTGAATTTTATGAAAAATAAGGTTTGTAGGGGGAACCCAGTAGGGTGTTTCCCCAGTGACAGAGAGATGGTGGTTTTTCTGGGCTATGGTGCCTGTTTTTGGTCTAAAGTATGTATCTCATAGAGGAAATGACCCTTTTAAATTAAAATATTAAGCCCTAGCCATCCAGGTGTGTGTTTTGATTGCCTCAATAGGCATACGCTTTGGGGCTTGTCTGAAAAGACCTGGTCTTAAACAGATGCCTCAGCATCATTATTTAACAGGACACATCTGGGATCTGCTCCTGAAGCAGTAGTTAATTCTCCTGAATTAAAAGCATTAGGGGTTGCATTTAAAAGCATTAAAAAATGCAGTGTTGTGAACATGCTCAAGATGTCTCTGGGGAGATTAGTGACATGTAGAAAAATAACACCCATGGGTGCACACAGAATGCTGATGTCAACCTGGTCTCTTGACAAACTGCCCTTAGAAAGGAATTTGCTTCTAGTTTCAAGGTTTGCTATGACTTACTTACATGTCTGTGTTGCACATATAGCTATAGTGTATATACTGATGTAGCAACCAGAGTAGTTGACTTGCTTTTATCCCTTATTCTTTGATGAGTTGATTCTAAACTTTGACCCTCCAGGCCTTCACTAATTTTCTAGGCAGTCTGCCCAGGACTGGGGAATTTTATTGTTTTTCTCATGCTGTCAACTGGTAATGTAGCTTTATTAAAGAGTTGCTGCCTTTGTCCATAACACGCTTTGCATGACAACATGCTGGAAACTTTCAAGAGTGAGCATGGTGCATGTGCCTTTGACAAAGATGGTTATTTGGCCCTCATGTTCTTCCCATAGTATCCCACCTTCCACTGTGGCACTTTCCATTGTGGTGAGGAGGAAAATTTGCAGCGGCACAATGGATGGATGATATTTCAAGAATCTTGAACATGTTAGATGAGCTCAGAAGTTCTTCCTCTTCTCGTTCATTGGTGGAGAAGATAAAAACTTCTAGAACACATGCTGAATGTTCTCATTTGTAATATCTAGCTAGAAACTGTTTTCAAGTGTTGATGGTATGTTTAGTGCTCTGAATATTCATAATTTTCTGAAACCATTTATTGATTTATTTTACTGTGTAAACGGCTTTGTGAACTACTCTTATTGAAAAGCAGTATATTGTTTCTAAAACACTGGCAGCTGAAGTACAACTTGCAGCTAAAGTACTGTCTGTAAAGTGATCAAGAGGATGAACAACTGTTTTACAACTTTTACTTTGAATGGGGAAGGTAGGGGCAGTGGCATAGCTAAGGGGGTGCAGGGGGTAGCAGTTGTACAGGGCAACAAGCTTTAAGGGGGGCAACAAGCTGAGTTTGGCAATAGTGGCCAAAATTGTGAAAATCTTGGTATGTATGAATAATACCATCATGTTGTATATCATTAGAAAGGTAATATAATGTAGAATGCAGTGAAACAAACCACATTAGCGTATTTGTTTTCTATCAAAAGATATGGCCAGTTAACCAGAAAATGAAAACACAATGCCTTATGGAATGAAAAGTGGATTTCTTTAACTCAAAACTGATCTGTGATACTGATTATTCTGAGACCCAATGAGATGTTATTATGGTACAGCATGGAACCAATAAGGTGTTAATATTAGTCAGCTCTCATTTCCTTGTACCAAAATACAACTACTGCCGCTAAATTGTAAAGAGATACTTTTTCAAGTGGTACTCCTCTTATATTTAGCAGGGGGAGAATAACCGTCCCCCTTCACCCCAGCACAGTGTCTCTAACAATAAGGGGCACATTTTTTATTTATTTACTTAATGAAATTTGATTTTGTCATGTAGGGGGGCTACAAAATCTTTTTTGATCCCAGATAGCAGAGAGATGCCTTAGCTATGCCACTGGCTGAGGGAAGGTGGCAGATCAATTGGATGGTGAGCTGCTGGAGGGAGGAGGCAGGTTTTCCCCCAGTTTGCACTTTTTAAAAAGCCCAGGCGTGATGTCACTTCCAGTTGTGACATCCAGGGCATCATTTTGAGCTCCGCACTGGGCTACATGTTCATTAGCTACGCCGCTGGGTAGGGGCAAATACAACCCATTTAATGAAGCAAAACCACTTTTACAATCTCTTGCATGCATTTGTGATTGTCAGCCTAAGCTTTAAAATACAGAGCTCCTCAAGAGTGAATATGTTCTGAATACCTGTTGGAATAGATCAGCATTTATTCAGCATTTCCCACCTGAAATAGATAGATGGAATATATGTTGGAGGAAATGTGAAGGTTTGTTTTAAGTTGAAGGGTTAATCTTCCATTTAAATTATTGGTTGTTCTGCCTCTAGATAGAGCATGCTGGGATTTCCTTCCAGCTGTTTTACATCATGAAGATTTATGTGTTGGGGAAATTCCATTGCACAGCTGCAACTCATCCAGTCCACATTCCCAAATCTTCAGCATTTCACAGGACACACTGCATTCAGTTACATGGCATGAAATGGTTTTATTCCTCCACTAAAAATACAATACAAGGTATCTGTTATTTTGGATACTGTGGATGCAAGTAATCTCCAGCAGTGCAAGCCAATATACACTTCTGTCATGTTGACACTTGGAAAAGAAAGTTTGAGGCAGCATTTAATTCCATACAAAGACTGCATTTAAAAGTTGTCCAAATTTATTTTTGTCTCATGCTTGTTAAGACTATCTGTTTAAAACAATCCAACGGACATATTGTTTTAAATTCTGTAGTTTGTGCTGAAAAAAATTTAGATCAACAAATACCTTCCTGAAAATAAGATTTATTTCCTTGGGTGTATTCACTCATCTGAACTTCCATGTGAGTTCTAATGTACACAGTAAGGTCACTGTTTAACTGCCTTAGCTTAGAACATGCTAGGTCAGTGGTTCCCAAAGTCCTCCTCAGGAGGAGGAAACCACTTGTCTTTGCGGGGACAGGGGGATGGCAGCAATGCGATCCCCTGGACGGCACTGCTGCAGGGTCTGATTGCAGGGGTGGTGGTGGTGTATGCTTACCTTTCACAGCACCAGCCATGGGGGGGGGTGAGCAGGGAGCCTTGCAGAGTCCTCTACAGGGCCCCCCAAGCCTCTGTAAGTGTAAAAAATGTGATCAGAAACCAAGAAACACTTATAGAGGCTCAGGGAACTCTGCGGGGGCTCTTCACACCCACCAGAAGCCAGTGCTGTGGAAGGTAAGTAACACACACACACACACACACACACACACACACACACACACATATCCCTGATCAGTACTGCAACCCTGGGGATTACATTGCTGCCATACCCCTGCCCCTTATGGGGACAGAGCACAGGACTTCCTTAGCTGGTGGTCACAACCCACCAGTTTAGGATCCACTCTGAAAGGTGCTGCTTACGTAGCCTGCTCTGGCGTGCAATCATCACTTGAAACAGCTAAGCAAAAATTGGACTCTAATTTCTGGAGAGCCACAAGCAGCAACCAAAATGGGGCAGTACATGGATAGCTAGGAGAACACTGAGGTTTTTTTTTTTAAATATAGTGGCATTGTAATAATCCCATGGCACCCCTTGGCATGTAGATTACAGCTTTAAGAAATTGCATTAATTCAAAACAAGGTGAGCGTTCTCACTTCAGCTTTTTTTTATTTTTGTGTTATAAGATTAATAATATGCGTTTGAACGTAAGGAGAATGTTGAGATAAGATTTGAAAGATAATATAATTCAGTATCCTTTATAATTAACACTACAAAATGAGAGCTTAGTAATGTTATTGCTTTGACATGGTTGACTCCTGCAGGACCTTAGTAGAGTATGTGGGGCTTTCAGAAGCATATTCCTTACCACTCCAGTGTTCTGGATTGGACAGAGGAGACAGTGCTCATATCTAAATGTCCACATAAATGGAGCTTCTGCATGTTAGCAAAGTAGTGTGTGGGAGTCAGCCACAAGGAAGCAGTTTGTTACTGGTTGATGTGCTTTTCTTGGTAACCAAAAAGATGGATCAGAGGTGCATCGTAACAAGGTGCCTTAAATGTGAGGAATAGAATCTGGATTTCAAGTTATCTTGCTCTTGGACCAGGTTAAAGATTATATTTTCTACTTGTTTGAGCCATAAAGCACACATGAAAACTGTTGTCCGCTTTGTTTCTAGACCATGTTTTTTTCATGATTTTATTATCTTTATCCTTTAGTACCTGCAGGTCAAGTGGCCCCTACTTGATGTGCCAGCTGGAGCTACATTGAAGGATGCAAGGTCTCCCTCTCCCGCACACTTAGTAAGTGACTTTGACTTAGTTTTGTATTAACTGTTTAGATTACAGTCATCTGAAAACTTGGGTGGGTGTTCTTCCACACAAATGTCTTTAATTGCACTCACCAAGTTTTTTGTATAGGGGTTAGTAATTCATGCTTCCCTCACAGCTTTATTGGAAGGATAACCAGTAGATAAGTGTTTTAACACTTAAAAGTGCTAGAAATGGTAAACATTATTAATCATTTATTAATAATTGCATGTTGGTAAACCAGTTTTTTTGGTGTGCAAAATGCTTCTTTTGTATTATTTTGATTCAGTCTTTACAAGAGCCCTATAAGGTGAGTAAATAGTATTATACCCATATTGCAGCTGGAGAGTTGAGGTTGTGTGGTTTGCCTTATAGCATAGGTAAGGCTTAAACCCAGGAAGTTGATATGCAACTCAGGGCCGAATCCTATCAAATTTTCCAGTGCTGGTGCAGTTGTGCTATTTGGGGGTGTGTGCTGCATCCTATGGTGGAGGGGCAGTCATGGAGACCTTAAGGTACGCGAACATGTGTTCCCTTACCACGGACTGCATTGTGGCTACACCGGAGCTGGAAAGTTGGATAGAATTGGGCCCTCGGTCACTATGTTACGGAAAGAAAGAGAACATCATTTGGACTGGCAAAAATTTTCCTCTGGAAAGCTATGGTGGAATCTTAAATTTCCTTATGGTTGCATTGCCCTCGGACACAGTGCTACTTTTATCCATCCCTGATTTGATCTCATTGTGCCCATCAGCAGAAGAATGAGTGCAGAAGAGATTAAGAACTGCTTTACCACTGGCCAAAACTGCATTGTGTGGGTTTGTGGGCTGCTAGTTCACTTTCATTCCATAGTCTGCTCCTTTAATTGCTGCTGAATGTGAAACAAAATCTCTTGACTTTGTTCCCATTGGGACATTGCAAAGAAAACCACACCTACGACATGGGGGGCAACCTTTTTACAGAGGCTTTTCCACTGCTATGTCAGCACAGGGTTTGCTTGTCCGCTGACTTCCTAGATCAGTGTTTCTCAAACTGTGGGTCGGGACCCATTAGGTGGGTCGCAAGCCAATTTCTGGTGGGTCCCCATTCATTTCAATATTTTATTTTTAATATATTTGACTTGATGCTACCTTGGTATGTGACTGCATTTGGGAAAATGTTACAGACCTGTACTTTTAACAGGCTGCTCTGTGTATGCTTTTAACAATGATAAATGGGACTTATTCCTGGGTAAGCATGGGTAGAATTGCAGCCTAGGATTGTTAAAAATTTTCCTGCTTGATGATGTCACTTCCTCATGACACCACTTCCAGTAGGTCCTTACAGATACTCATTCTAAAAAGTGGGTCCCAGTGCTAAATGTGTGAGAACCACTGTCCTAGATAATCCTGTTAGGCGAATTTGATCTTATAGAGAAAATCTTGTTGTCTACCTCATTGTACTGAAAAACTGAAATTGCACAAATTCATGCTGAGATTTGCATTATCCCAGAAAACTACTATGAGCAACTAGTGAAGCAAGTGTGTAGGTTTCTTAATTTGGGTTGAAATTGGATGCATTCATTTTCTGCACTGTGTTAAATGGGCATATTGAGTTGTCTTCAGAGCAGCACTACTTTGACCACATGAAGACTTCAGGCCAATTTTGGGCTCTATTCATCTCTGAAATTTCTTCTCATTGAATCCTTCTTATTGAATCCTATTTGGGAGCTTGCTGTCTCACGTTCCCAACTGTGTTATAACTTGCTGCCTCACTTTATGACTATCTTTCCGCTTGCCTCAAGTGTATAGTATTTTTTCAGCCTCGAACCAAGTGTGTCTCTTGAACAATTTTGGTATCCACGCACACCTAACATATAGGATATACTAATGACGTGTTACTTCAAAGAAAAAATAATGGGCAATTTTGTGACGCCAATATTTTTATGTAGTTAGGCATGTTCTGTCTGCAGAAAAAGGCCACCTAAGGAAGTTTTACAGTAAGCTAGTAATTAGAATGTTTGCCATCTTCTGTCCTCTTATTCTAAAATAGTTTCATTCTATTCAAAGTGCCAAGATTAAAGTTATGATTCTTTGCAGTTCTGTATATCTTGTTTGACATCCTTCTCTTGTGAGGTGGTTTCAGGTTCTCAGTTTGGATCTAGTTCCTAGGTTGTACAGAATGAGAGGGAGTTCTTTAGAGCAGGTTGGGACTGCTTGGGAAAGTTGCGAACAAGTCCAAGAGGATGCTAGTGGGGTTAGTGAGCAGAGACAAGGAAGTTATAAGAACATAAGAACAGCCCCACTGGATCAGGCCATAGGCCCATCTAGTCCAGCTTCCTGTATCTCACAGCGGCCCACCAAATGCCCCAGGGAGCACACCAGGTAACAAGAGATCTCATCCTGGTGCCCTCCCTTGCATCTGGCATTCTGACATAACCCATTTCTAAAATCAGGAGGTTGCGCATACACATCATGGCCTGTACCCCATAATGGATTTTGCCTCCAGAAACTTGTCCAATCCCCTTTTAAAAGCGTCTATGCTAGACGCCATCACCACATCCTGTGGCAAGGAGTTCCACAGACCGACCACACGCTGAGTAAAGAAATATTTTCTTTTGTCTGTCCTAACCCGCCCAACACTCAATTTTAGTGGATGTCCCCTGGTTCTGGTATTATGTGAGAGTGTAAAGAGCATCTCCCTATCCACTCTGTCCATCCCCTGCATAATTTTGTATGTCTCAATCATGTCCCCCCTCAGGCGTCTCTTTTCTAGGCTGAAGAGGCCCAAACGCCGTAGCCTTTCCTCATAAGGAAGGTGCCCCAGCCCCATAATCATCTTAGTCACTCTCTTTTGCACCTTTTCCATTTCCACTATGTCTTTTTTGAGATGCGGCGACCAGAACTGGACACAATACTCCAGGTGTGGCCTTACCATAGATTTGTACAACGGCATTATAATACTAGCGGTTTTGTTCTCAATACCTTTCCTAATGATCCCAAGCATAGAATTGGCCTTCTTCACTGCCGCCGCACATTGGGTCGACACTTTCATCGACCTGTCCACCACCACCCCAAGATCTCTCTCCTGATCTGTCACAGACAGCTCAGAACCCATCAGCCTATATCTAAAGTTTTGATTTTTTGCCCCAATGTGCATGACTTTACACTTACTGACATTGAAGCGCATCTGCCATTTTGCTGCCCATTCTGCCAGTCTGGAGAGATCCTTCTGGAGCTCCTCACAATCACTTCTGGTCTTCACCACTCGGAAAAGTTTGGTGTCGTCTGCAAACTTAGCCACTTCACTGCTCAACCCTGTCTCCAGGTCATTTATGAAGAGGTTGAAAAGCACCGGTCCCAGGACAGATCCTTGGGGCACACCGCTTTTCACCTTTCTCCAGTGTGAAAATTGCCCATTGACACCCACTCTCTGCTTCCTGGCCTCCAACCAGTTCTCAATCCAGGAGAGGACCTGTCCTCTAATTCCCTGACTGTGGAGTTTTTTCAGTAGCCTTTGGTGAGGGACCGTGTCAAACGCCTTCTGAAAGTCCAGATATATAATGTCCACGGGTTCTCCCGCATCCACATGCCTGTTGACCTTTTCAAAGAATTCTATAAGGTTTGTGAGGCAAGACTTACCCTTACAGAAGCCATGCTGACTCTCCCTCAGCAAGGCCTGTTCGTCTATGTGTTTTGAGATCCTATCTTTGATGAGGCATTCCACCATCTTACCCGGTATGGATGTTAGGCTGACCGGCCTATAGTTTCCCGGGTCCCCCCTCTTTCCCTTTTTAAAAATAGGCGTGACATTTGCTATCCTTCAATCTTCTGGCACCATGGCCGTTTTGAGGGACAAGTTGCATACCTTAGTCAAGAGATCTGCAACTTCATTCTTCAATTCCTTGCCATCAGGGCCCGGTGACTTATTGATCTTTAATTTATCAATGAGGTCTGAAACATCTTCTCTTTTAACCTCTATCTGACTTAACTCCTCGGTCAGGAGGGGCCGTTCAGGCAGTGGTATCTGCCCGAGGTCTTCTGCCGTGAAGACAGATGCAAAGAACTCATTTAATTTCTCTGCCATCTCTAAGTCTCCTTTTATCTCCCCTTTCCCTCCCTCACCATCCAGAGGGCCAACCGCTTCTCTGGCGGGTTTCCTGCTTCTAACATATTTGAAGAAGCTTTTATTATTCCCCTTAATGTTGCTGGCCATGCGTTCCTCATAGTCTCGCTTGGCCTCCAGTATCACCTTCTTACATTTCTTTTGCCACAGTTTATGTTCCTTTTTATTCTCCTCATTAGGGCAAGACTTCCATTTACGGAAGGAAGCTTCCTTGCCCTTCACAGCCTCTCTAACTTGGCTGGTTAGCCATGCGGGCACCCTCCTGGATTTAGTGGAACCCTTCTTTCTTTGCGGTATACACCTCTGCTGGGCCTCTATTACTGTTGTTTTAAGCAGCCTCCATGCACTCTGGAGAGATTGGACTCTTTTTACCCTCCCTTTCAACCTCCTTCTAACCAGCCTCCTCATTTGAGGGAAGTCCGGCTCCCTCAAAATCCCTTGCCTATAAAAGGCAAGGAGGCTTCCTCTTTTATAAGTGCAAGTCTTCCCAATGTGAGGAGAGCAAAAAGGAGCACAAACTGACAAAACAAGTGTAATTTGGCATGGAAATTAAAAGAGGAGTCTATTACTAAAAGCATGAAGACAGATGGTAAAAGTCCTTGAAATACTCTTAATGGCAGGAAACCAGCTAGGAAGGAGGTAAGCAACAAAAAGGGTGACTGCTGGAAGGAGAGAGGGAGATTCTGAGAGGCTGAAATATTTATATTTTGAAGATGTTGTATCCACGCCTTGTTCATTGCTTTTTGAGGGGAGGGGACATAAGAAGTGAGCAAAAGAGAAATGACAAAATGAAGCTGTAGGATTAATTGACAAGTGAAACAAGAAGGGACTAAATGAGATACACCTGAGTATTTTAAAAGAACTCAAACATGAAGTTGCCGATATCCTGTCCATAACATGCAACATACCTAAAATTAGCCGCCTCACTAAAGAATTGGAAGGTAGCCAGTGTAAGTTGATTTTTAAAAAGGGAGCCATCCTGTCCATAACATACCTAAAATTTTAAAATTTTTAAAAAAGGAGCCATCCTGTCCATAACATGCAACATACCTAAAATTAGCCACCTCACTAAAGGATTGGAAGGTAGCCAATGTAAGTTGTTTTTTAAAAAGGGAGCCAGTGTTGGCGATTACAGGCAGTTCGCTTAATGTCGTTTTCAGATAAATTACATGGAAAGCCTTACTAAAGTGAGAATTACTTATAGAATACCAAGACTTGCTGGGGGAATAAATCCTTTCCCCTCAGTCTTTTGAATTTTTTGAGTGTCATCAAAGAGGTGGATGGAAGTGATCTGGTAGATATTACTATATACTTGAGCTCCTAAATAGCTTTTCACTGTCCCTCATCAAGAGTTCCTGAGCAAACTTAACAGACAAGAGGGCAAATACTCTTTTGAATTACAGGTTGAGTATCTCTTATCCAAACAGCTTGGGACAGTAAGGTGTGTAGATTTCGAATTTTTCTAGATTTTGGAATATTTAAGTAAATATAAAGAGAAATGCTTTGTGTTGCTTTTTTACTGTTAGCCATATTGGTGTTGCCTCTTTGACATTTTCAACTTTACAGGTACACAACTCAGAGAGAAGAATAGAACTTACAGCCTGTATCTGCGCTGTATTTGGGAATGAGCACATGACCTTTTTTAATGTTCACACTTCAGAAAGTTGTGTTGTTTTTTTTTAAAACCTTGGACAAAAAATGTTTGGATTTTGGATGTCCGGATCAGGAGTAATCTATCTGTGTGTTGGCAACATTCAGTCTCGAAAGACTATGGTATTGCGCTCTGGATGGTGGTTCTGGCACAGCGTCTAGTGTGGCTGAAAAGGCCGATTCGGGAGTGACAATCCCTTCCACACTGGGAGCAAGTGTAGTGTGTCCCTGGCCTGTCTCCCTGGTTGTGGGCCTTCCTTCTTTGCCTCTTTGCCTCAGTCTGTTGGCCAAGTGTCTCTTCAAACTGGGAAAGGCCATACTGCACAGCCTGCCTCCAAGCGGGCCGCTCAGAGGCCAGGGTTTCCCACCTGTTGAGGTCCACTCCTAAGGCCTTCAGATCTCTTTTGCAGATGTCGTGTAGTAGCTAATTAAATGGGAAGTAGAGAATAGGAATGAACAGGCAAAGAAGAGAAAGGAACCAGAGCTATTTAATAGTATATAAGTGATGTACATATTAATCACAGATACCAGGTTTTATCTGATTGTCCTTTGAAATTTTTTTAAATTCTTCTGAAGTGGATGCATTTGGATGTGAGAAAATTTGGTCAACCCTCAAAAAATCATCTGTGATTTGTGTAATGTGTAATGAATGTGAACTTCTTACTTGGCTGTCTGTCTTTCTGGTTCCCTAGCTTTTTTTGATTATCATATGATAACCATTGCATTTATGAGGATTTAAAGTTTTTTTTTTTACTAATTTTGGAAATCAAGCCCGCTTAAAATGTTATGGAACCATGGAGAGCATCCATAGTCAAAGAAGATTAAGGAGCACATCAACAAATCCTGCTTCTGTACTCTGTCGCTCTACCCCCCTATTCTTCCCAAGGGACAGCATTGGTCTATGTAAACACTCTCCCTGGAAAGAATGGGGCAGAGCTACAGAATGTGTTTTGGTGAGGGGGTCGGGTTGTTGACATGCCCTTCAACTTTCTTTAACCATGGAAGTGCTCCATAATTAACGTCTGAAGAGGGCTTCAGAATTCAAAGGAACCTATGTGTCAACCTTACCAAGTAGCTTGTGTGGCCACAGGGTATGTACTATTATTAAAGAATTTGCATCATTCTCCCCCCCCCCCCCGAAAGAACCTACTACCCAATTTTCTCATCTAGAGTTTACTGAACTGTTGTCTTTAGGTAAAGAGGTGTTGCTATAATGGGATGATTTTGCTTTTTGAGAGATTATTTTCATGTTTTCAATACAGGTTTTATTTACAGCTTTTAAATTATGTTTTGCTATTAAAATGTGAATATTTCATCTATACAGTATATATACATTTCCACTGTATAATGCAATGCAGTAATTGCCCATCCACTCTTGCCCATGCTGACAGTGAATGCTCTGCCTGAAGGAATTCTTTATGTACAATTGCAGGAAGTCAGATATGAGCAACTCCCTAAGGAAAGGAGTGATTTATTCTGTGCTGACCATTGCTCTTTCTTTTTCAGAGTAGAAAATTTTAAAATGCAAATAAACCCTTTGCTTTTTTACTTGTAGTCAAACAAAGTTCCTGTTGTACAACATGCGCATCATATGCATCCGCTTACGCCACTCATCACCTACAGTAACGACCACTTCTCACCAGGCCCGCCACCCTCCCATCTCTCTCCAGAAATTGACCCAAAGACAGGTGAACTTTTGAGGCATTGCTAGAAAGCTATAACTAGTGAGATACACATATTGAGGGGAAAACAATTGTGAAAGAAATGCATAGGCATCCACAGGAACGGTGTGGTGCCGTACCCTACTCTGTGGGATTGCGTGCCGCGTCTCCAGCCATTTGGGCAAATTAGGCATGACCAGTGATGATGTCATTGCTGGGTGCCTTGGAACCTACAGAGATCACGTAGGGCTGGTCAGAGCAGCTGATGGGGAGAGGGTGGAGCCTTTAGAGCAGCCATTTTCAACCACCGTGCTATGGCACGTTGGTGTGCCGTGGATGGTCCACAGATCTGCCACAGGAATTTGGGGGAAGGTTATTTATTAGTAGGGTGAATGGGGGATGTGAGCCCCCACCAGCAGCATGGTGTTGCCTTGTCAATTTTCAAAGACCTGATGGTGTGCCTTGACAATTTTAGTGCCTGGTCAGTATGCTGTGAGATGAAAAAGGTTGAAAATCGCTGCTTTAGAGGCAAGCTGGCTGAAAAGGGGAAAGATGGAGCTGGGTTGGCTGAACAAGACTGAGAAGGAGCAAAAGGGTGGAAAGGTGGTAGCACAAATCAAGGATGGAGAAGCTTGGGGTGAGAGATAAAAGGGAAAGAGACCAGAGGAAGCAACATATGACAAAGGGGACAGGTAGGAAGGAAAGGAGAAGAAGCTCGGAGCAATGGAGTGAAGAAGCAGGGTCCTTGGGGAGAAAAAAGGACCTCCCCACCTGAGTCAGGTGGGGAGAAGCAAGTGGTTCAGGGCCAAGGAAAACAAGAGCCCAGGAGAGTTTAGTAACAATTGAACATTGGGTTAGGGATGCACTAGGACTGTTAACTTCTGTGGGCTTTTCTCTGTCGCTAGGAATCCCACGACCACCTCACCCTTCAGAGTTGTCTCCTTATTACCCATTGTCCCCTGGTGCCATTGGACAAATTCCTCATCCCTTGGGATGGCTCGTACCACAGTAAGGCTCACCCCTCTAATATTACCCTTGCTCTTCCCTCTCCTGTTCCTTTTTGAGAGTATGGAGATCTTTTTATATATTGTTCTTGTTATTATTATTAACAGTATTTATATACCACTTTTCAACAAAAAAAGTTCACAAAGCAGTTTACAGAGAAAAATCGAATGGCTTCCTGTCCCAAAGGGCTCACAGTCTAAAAAGTTGCGAAAGAGCACCAGCAGACAGCCACTAGAAAAAAAAAACTGCTGGGATGAAGTGGGCCAGTTAATCTCCCCTGCTAAAAAGAGGAGCACCCACTTGAAAAGTCTTCCATAATTCATTCATATGTGTTTATTTGTTGTATCCAATCCTGTTGACGGTTCCACCGGCACACCGAGCCATTTGCGACAGTAGAAAGCACTTCGGTTGTCGAAAAGCGGTTGCTGATGGATTGCAAAGCATTCTGGCAGCATCAGTTTTTAGGAGCACTGTCTCAGGAGTTGGCTACATCAGCTAGAGTAAGTAGGGCAGGGGCAGGGAGGCTGCAGGAGGGGGGTGGGTCTGGTGCTGAAGACCTGCATGAGATTTTTTCCTCTCCAGCAGCAGCCTCCCTGTTCCATTTCTCTCCTTCGACTTGCACTAGCAAATTTGTTCCCTTCTTATTGGTCTCCTTTGGTCTCCCTTCTTATGATGATCTCCTTTGAATGGTAAGCAAAGGACTTGGTTTTGAGTCAGCTCATTGAACTATGAAGCCCACCTGATTGCCAAAATCAGCAGAGTGGAAAACTCTGGTGCCCCCCCCCCGTACACATCCAATCCCACAACTAAAGTCTGAGAAATACCATCATATTGTATGGAAACACTCCCCTCCCCACACACACACACACACACACACACACACACACACAGATTCTCCATTGTATGGTAAACTATATATTGTTTGTTACTGAAAAGCATTCTTAACACACCTTTGTTTGCCAAGCCCAAGTACTGCTCACAATATTTTTGCCAATTTTTTGTTTTTATTTTATTTCAAATTTGTGATTTTCAGTAGGACAAACACTGTGCTTAGTAGTGTCCAACACTTGTGCAATGTTCACATGGATGAGTAAAGTATGGAGAGGCCTGAGTATAGTTAACTTGAACACACCAGCAGTTTTCTGGATTTATATTCATATCCAGAGGCAGTCATATTGATACTGTAAGTACTATAATTCAGGCTAAGGAATATTTGTGACCCAAGTTCACATGGAGCTGTGACCAGCAATTGCACAGGAATACTTATTTTGCTTTTCTTGTACATTTTAGGCAAGGACAGCCTGTGTATTCCATTCCTCCAGGTGGCTTCAGACATCCATACCCTGCCTTGGCTATGAATGCTTCAATGTCCAGGTAGGTTCAAATACAAGACTAAAGTCTAATTCTCAAGGTGTTGAGCTCAAATTCTCCTTCCAGACATCTGATTTTTCTGTTGGGCGAGATTTGTTTCATATGGAGAAGCATTCAGTGATATGAGCCATCATTTGCAGTCTGAAGTGGCACAGCCCAAGTGCGCGTTCACGCTGATGGGCCCAGAGGGGCGCCAGACAGTTGTTTCAAATGAATTCGAAGTTTTTAGTGAACAAGCATCTCTGTCAGTGGAGTGCTACTGACTATATAGAATCATAGAATGTTAGAGTTGGAAGGGCTTTTGGATGTCAAGGCAGGCAACTGCTACAGCATCCCTGACAGGTGACCATCTAGCCTCTGCTTGAAAACCTCCAATGAGGGGGAACCCACAACTGCATGAGGTGGACTGTTCCAGTGTTGGATGGTTCTTACAGCAAGAAAATTCTTCCTCATGTGTATCCTAAACCTCCTCTCCTGTAGTTTTAACCATTGGTCCTAGCCCTCCAAGCAGGAGCTTGCAGAGAGTAAGTCATCTCATTCTTCTGCCCAACAGCCCTTCAGATACTTGATGATGACTGTCACCAAGTTTTTTCTTCTCCAAGCTAAACATTCCAAGCTCTTTTAACTGTTCCTTGTAAGCTTTGGTTTCCAGATCCCTCACCATCTTTGAGGCCTTTCTCAGAGTCCATTCCAGCGTGTCAATGTCCTCTTTTAAATATGATGCCCAACACTTGTAAGCATATGGTCTGAATGCTTAGCTGCTAGCAGTTCAGTGGGAAAATGAATAACAATAAATTACTTACAATTGTTAGTTAACATGCCGTTGCCACAGTTAAGTAGCAGTAGTCTTTTGTTTGCCTGTCTAAAGACTATTTCAGTCAGAGGAGCTGTTCTATGACATTTCTTAGCAATTTTAGAGATGGGCACCATGGATGGATGGATGGATGGATGGATACACAAAGAAGTCAGGTTTAACGAACAAGGGCTGGAAGGGATAGGGGGGGATTCTGCTCCAGCTGATCATGGAAAGGATCAGCATCATCTAGTTCTTATGCAAAAACTTACATTCCCCAGTGGTTCCAAGGTGGCTCAATCTCTGGCATCTTGGGAAGCTTCTCCCTCCTGGAAGGTAGGGTGAGTTGATCCAAGTTTTAGTGGGGGTAGGGATTCTCCATTCTTCCCCAGATTTGACTTTGTCTCATGGCTAGGTAACAGGATCATCTTTTAGCTCCTTTGGAGAGCTCCAAATTTAAAGCCTTTTCTTCCTTTTACCTTGGCTGTGGCTAGCCGCAGGTGCCAGGATTGACGTAGCTCCTGTCAGGGAGAGTTAGCTCGTCGCTCACACTCTTATGGATGGCAAGCCAGGCAGCTTTGCTACTGACCATTGAGCAGATGACAGTAGCACCATTTTGTCTCCATGTGTAGCTACCCCAGCAGTGATGAGATTGAGTTGATGGCTGTGAGACTGATAGCAGTAGCTGAGAGGTCCTGTCCATCTCCCCATTTTAAGAGCAGTGGAGACAACATGTAGAGGCAATAGAGCTTCAGTGGGCAGCATCTGAGGCTTCCTGTCTATCCTCCCCTCTTCAAATGGAGTGGAGGCGATGTGTTGAGGTGTGAGAAGTCTCGAGGTTATGGTAAGGCAGCCGTAGCCATGTGGAGAGCTCAGCTTCAGGGACTTCCTGAATATCTCCACTTCCTATGAAGAGCTGAGAAGGCATTTAGAAGTGAACAGAATCTTTAATCTCTGGCAGCTATAACTGTTTGGAGTTCTTTACCTCAGGACCTCCCTGGCTCACCTACTGAGTCAAGGAGGAAGCTGCACAAAGAAGCAATTGTGAGCTCTCCTCCCTGCAGAAAGGGGCTGCAAGAGTGTTTGGTCCTTGCTTTAGTCAGCTAGCTCACATCCATGCAGAAGTTTCCTGAAGGCCGATACAGTCACAGGCCAAGAGTCAGATCACCAAGTCCCCCTTGCTTCAAATCAGATTACAGTTTCAGGAGAACTGGGGTTTCAAGGTGTAGACTTGACTGGATTAACAGTATAGATCAGCTGTTCCCAAACTGTGAATCTGTGGTCCACCAGTGGGTCATGAGCCCAAGGTTTGGTGGTTTGCAAAACCGATGTGGTAGATCAGGTTATGTGTATCAAGGGTTAAACAACCTACTATTTGTGGGGGGGGGGGGAGCACAGCAGCCCATGGAAACATGGAGAAGTTCCTGTTTTCTTTTAACAGACTATTAAAAAGTTTATGTTTACTTCCTGTGCCATTGTGTGTAAACCCTGGGTCACCCATTCCACTATTCTCTGCAGACCTTTTCGGGATGCCCTGAAAAGAAGAGGTGGGGGAGAAATCTGTACATGAGCTTTTGGAAACTGAGGCAGAAGGCAGGAGTGCCCAAAGTGTGTGTCATGACAACTAGGGTGTTGTGGCACACTTACAGGGATGCTGCAGGATGTTCCCTGTTGCCCCTCCTACCTTTATTCTGGACACCACCACTTGTGAGATCCCAAATGGCGGCATCCAAGTCTCACAAAATTTGGGTGCCATCATCTTGCATCTTCTGAAATCTTGTGAGATTTGGGTGCCGCCATCTTGCAAGATCCAAGGTAGTGCCTGGCTCAGCTGGGAAGAAGAGCTTGTGGGGAGCACCGTAACCCAGGTAAGTTTGGGAACCACTGACATAAGGAAATAAATTCATGGGTACTGATGTCGTGTGTGGCACTTTTGAGTCTGAAATCAAGCAAAAGACACCTGTTTTCAGCATCTACTTTTAATTGTGCTCCAGCTTGATGTCTAGCAGATTTTCTCCTCATATGGTTCCTCCTCCTGCGCACGGACTTCATCCCTCAGGAATTCCACACCCCACCATTGTATCACCTATTGTTAAACAGGAGCCCACACAGCCCAGCCTGAGTCCTGAAGGGAGCTCGTAAGTACTAGCCAGGTGCTGCCTGGATGCTTTTTTTGGTGGGGAACTGTAATGGGAAAGGAATTGCTATCCATGTAATTTAATTATTTCTCAATGTGTTTGTTAGTTTGAATTTATAACCCTGTCTCATAAGCTCGTTACACTTTCCGTGATGTAAACGTGTAAAGTAAAAGTGGCCCAGTTCATGAAATTGGCATTTCTGAGCAATGTTGGTTACTCATCTCAGAAATTTTAATTCCCTCCTCCTCAGCCCCATTTCTTTATATTGATATTGAAGACTTTAACTAAGTTTCAATTCGAATTGCACAAGATAATGCCAGCTGGGATGGTGTAGTTAGGTTGGATTCCCATTCCCAGGATATCACTCCTCACTTTTCATTCCGCTCACCTTCTTTGCCAATGCCTCTTTCCTGTATTACAGGGCAGATCAGCGGCTCGCTTCATAGCACAGCCATATATAATGTGGGTTAAAATATATCATGAGCAGTCTATACGTGAGCTGGAGCACAAGTTTCTGTTGCTGGAGGTCGATGCAGAAAATTGTATGCTTGAAGCAACCGGCCTCACTGCACCACCCCAGCTCTAATGCCTATATGGTCTTAGCATGTGAATATAGACATTTATATTTATAGAGAGCTTCTAAAAGTTAGAGAGGTGGGGTGGAGAACTTGCAACAGAGATGCTGTTTACAGGGGTATCTTCATACTGATTTGTATCCTTGGCTCAGCAAAGTGATGCTGCAGCGTTTCTATGGACTAGCCACCTGACCGGTTTTTAAAGGTGGTCATTAAAAAGAATCATTCTTCACTCTGTGCATCTTGTTCTCTGTTGCCTGCACGCTTTGTTGGTAGGAGAAAACCTGTGGTTGTTCAGGACTATGGGACTGTAACAAAAGATATGACTATTCCAGAAAGACGCCTGTCATTGTCAAGAAGGAGGAGGAGAAGAAACCCCATATAAAGAAACCGCTGAATGCGTTCATGTTGTACATGAAGGAGATGCGGGCCAAGGTGGTGGCAGAGTGTACTCTGAAGGAAAGTGCGGCTATCAACCAGATCCTTGGAAGAAGGGTACAAACAAATTATTGGCTTCTTCATCCCCTCCCTTTTCCCAGCACTTGGCTACA
Organism: Tiliqua scincoides; assembly: GCF_035046505.1. NCBI lineage: Eukaryota > Metazoa > Chordata > Lepidosauria > Squamata > Scincidae > Tiliqua > Tiliqua scincoides. The sequence goes on from NC_089831.1 coordinate 13,471,481, forward strand.
AGCCAAGTCACTACATCTATACTGTGGTGCCCTTGCAGCTGTGAAACCCCCAGCACCGTTTTGCTGAGCTGCTATGCTGGCACAGAATGTTCAGAAACGTTCCAGCTTCTCAAGAGTGCAATGCTGTCGGTGTTTTGAAGGCTATAGAAAACGAATGAGTAGGTTTGGCTGGGATTAAAATTTCAGTGCAAGTCCTAGGTTTAGGAGTAGCTTTATATGATAGGTTGAGGATTGGGAAGAGGCCTGAAAAGTAGAGAAATGCAGAGGCAGAGAACTCCTAGGAAGATGGCTGAAGATGTTTTTGGCAACCTTCAGTCTCGAAAGACTATGGTATTGCGCTCTGAAAGGTGGTTCTGGAACAGCGTCTAGTGTGGCTGAAAAGGCCAATTCGGGAGTGACAATCCCTTCCACAACGGGAGCAAGTGCAGTCTGTCCCTGGTCTGTCTCCCTGGCTATGGGCCTTCCTTCTTTGCCTCAGACTGTTGGCCAAGTGTCTCTTCAAACTGGGAAAGGCCATGCTACACAGCCTGCCTCCAAGCGGGCCGCTCAGGAGGGAATTCAAAAAGCTATGGGCCAAGGAAAAGGAAATTCAGGAAAAGGAGGCTTGAGGGAAAATGGCAGAGAAATGCCGAGTTGGTGCAAGAAGAGGCTAATGAGAGAGAGAACTCTGAAAGGCACTGAAACTTCACAACACAGAAGTCCAGGGAGGCTGTGTATTTGGGTGGAGCAGGGAGGTGCTCTAAGGAAGCTGGCAAGGGACAAGGTGGCTAAGTAAAACAGGACAAATTGGGCTCAAGGCTGAAGAAAGAAAGCAAAGCTTGGACATGGTACAAAGGTTTGGAGGTCTGGAATTGTGAACCATGGGGACATGTGGTTTCTAGAGTGTAGCTGTTGACATGGCTTCTGTGCTTTGAAGAAATGCACAGAACAGGAATTCTGGAGAACTTGACTTTCAGTCCTGTCTTAAAGGGAGAGGGTGGTGGTGTCTCGACTTCCTCAGAAGTCTCAGTCTTCGTTGTCTTTTCCCGTACTTCAGTGGCATTCACTGTCCCGTGAGGAGCAAGCTAAGTACTATGAACTAGCCCGGAAAGAGCGACAGCTTCATTCTCAGCTCTACCCTACCTGGTCTGCGAGAGATAACTATGTAAGTCATACAGGTGTATATTCTGTGTAAAATGAATTCAAATTTGGCTTGCAAGGTTCTGTCAGATCTCACTTGCTTCTGTACAGAGGGATAAACTAGATACTACTGTACCTTTTTGTTTTGTTTTTCTTACCCCCACTCAAGAGGTCAGTTGCCTTCTAAAAAGAGCCCCTTTATTTTCTTTATTTAAATGCTTCCTGGAATCTCCTCATTGTCATCAGCACATGCTAAATGTTGTAAAGGGTAAGAGATTGCTGTGTGATAAGACTGTTGATCAATATTTCTAATCAGTGTGTCTCACCAATTCACATGTGTGCACTAGTCCAATTTTCCTTATCCTGCTATTGCCTCCCACTCTTGATTTCGAAGTTCTTCAAATCTGAAATTGTGCTTGTCGTTGTCCTTTCTGTGAGCACTTTCATGTAGTTTATCATGATTAGTTTGTAGTTTTCTTTAACTTGGAAGCATGATAGTGCAGCATGATAGAGATGGATCTCAGATTTATTGTTGGGATTCCCAGGCTTTTAGTCCTGGTGGACTGACAAGAATGTTTGCAGAGGCCTGTCTGACTGCAGGAACTTAGGACTCTGTGACTGCTATGATAATTATGGAACTATTTCAGAGTATCTAGAATCCCACACATGTTGTAGGTCAGATGCATGACTTGGTTTGGATAAAACATAGGTGTAAAACATAAGGCCTGGGGGCCGGATGCGGCCCCCAGAAGCTTTTTATCCAGCCCTCAGGCTCTCAGCTGCTGAGCTGTTACAGCTGAAATGGCAGCACACATGAAAATTGGGCTTTCCCAAATCTTGAAGTATGATCAAGATTTGCATACTTTCTCTTCTGTCATTTGCAGTTAATGAGTTTTTATATGAGAACAGGATCTGATTCCTAGCCATTAGCTGCTTTACGATGTCACTTTCTGCTTAATGACATCACTTCTGGCCTTCAGCTGGAGCCCTGAACGCTAACTTCAGCCCTCTGTATGAAACGAGTTTGACACCCCTGGGATAAAAAATCAGTAATGTCTTTGTTGTGGACAGATCACTATCTGGTGAGGTCCGGGCTTTTGATAGTTCCCAACGTTGCAGCAGACAGAAGACCAGTTCACCCGGTCCACCCCAGCACCTGATGGATTTTCATGGCTCTGGGGAACTTCTTGCTGTCATGTCTAATGCTCCTGTCAACTCCTTGGTTGATCTCTGAAATATGGAGATGGCTCTGGCTGTTGACACAATCAGCAGTGGGTCTTTGTTCCCCCATAAACAGCTTGAGGGTGCTGTTAGATTCAGTGTGCTGAAGAATGCACAGATGATATTCATCACTCAAAGTGCCTTCCACCAAATTTGGTTGGTGCACCAGCTGTACTTCTTTCTTGAAGAAAGACAGTCTGTATAGTTATTCCTACTTCAGTAATATCCAGGCTAGATTACTGTATATTGTGTGTGGGGCTGCTTTTGAAAAATGTTTTGGAAATGTTAGCTGACTTTCTCTGTGTATCCCTGTCTTCTGAGATACGTAGGTGGTTACTGGAGAGAGAATGGTGACATCCAAACCATGGAATTCTCTGCCTTGACATATTCTTTATTACCCATAAGGCACCTGGCAAAATCCATCTTATGCTTTTGAATGGTACTGAAGATCCCTTTATTGGTTTTTAGCTGATGTTTTAATCAGCTGATTTCAGTGCTTTTATTCTTGTGGTTTTAAGTGTTGTATATTTTTTTTTGTATTGACTGCTTGTCAGCAGCCTTGGAGGTATTTATGCTGACAGGTGAGGCATAAATTCAGGATTCAGAAGCCGGGTGTGGGGGCTATGTGTGAAATGGAAACTTAATTCCTAGATCTGAAGCAGTTGAATTCAGATGGACTTGTGGAGGCCTGCTTTTCTGTTCTTGTGAACAAATTCTTTCTGTTGGAGGACTTTTATTGAAACAGTCCTGTTTCCTGGATACATAGCTGTCCCTTCTAAGAGTGAGAGCGTTAGCATGGAAAAATGCATAACTGAGGCTGTCATGAGATCATCCTGTTGACCCAAAAAATATGAAGCCTATTCAAGTATGTCTAGCAAAAGCAGCCTATGAGTGGACTTCTTGGGTCAAGATGCAGAGGATGGATAGAGGGATGCTCTTTTCCATCTCACACAACACCAGAACCAGGGGACAGCCACTAAAATCGAGTGTCAGGAGGGTTAGAACAGACAAAAGAAGATATTTCTTCACCCAGCATGTTGTTAGTCTGTGGAACTCCTTGCCACAGGATGTGGTGATGGCATCGGGCTTAAACGCCTTTAAAAGGGAATTGGACAGATTTCTGGAGAAAAATTCCATCACAGGTTACAAGCCACGATGGGTATGTACAATCTGAGATTAGCTGGTCGCTCATCATGAAGGCCGGGTAGGATTTTTGTCATCCGAATTGGCTGTGGACGGCAGTTTTTCCATCTACCCCAGACTGGCGAGGGAAGAAAGGTGTGTTTAGTAGGTTTCATGCATTAAAAATTAAACACTTGTGTTTAATAAAGTGGCCCAGGTTAAACCCACGTAGAGTGTAGTGTCTTCGTTGGGGGGATGCAATGGTAAATAGAATGTCAGATGCAGGGCTGTGACAGCAAGGTGCAAGTATTTTGTGGTCATGTGTGCTCCCAGAGGCATCTGGTGGGCCACCGTGAGATGCAGGAAGCTGGACTAGTTGGCCCTGGACCTGATCCAGTATGTTCTTATGTTGGGCACTATTATAACTGAAATGAGCATCATGATGACTGCATGTAAACCTTCTAATGGCCTAGTATTGCTCTCTGCCACCTTCCATGTTGTAAGGCGATCTGTCCAGCTGGAATTGTTCAACCTGACACTATCCTGTAAACCATTTCTTTGGAGCTTTTATCTATATCCCTACAAGTTTCTCCTAATCAAGCCTATGATTTATGCTGAAGAGGATCTGTGATATTTTTATTTTCATCGTTGCCTTTCTTAATGCTGATTGCTTTTTATGAATTTATGCCTTTCAGGGTAAGAAGAAGAAGAGAAAAAGAGAGAAACAACCTCAGCAACAAATCCAGGAAACGGGGAGTGAGTACTGGTTCATTGTCCTTCTGTAGTGTGGTACTAGGCCATTGTGGTTGAAATAGCACAAAATTTTTCTACCTTGTGAGTGTAAACAGTAAGATCAGAATTCCTAATGTTTTGTCTGCTTGTATTCTATCCTATCTAAAATTGAAAGTGAAGAGTAAATGGCTTCTGCTATAAGAAAAATGTGTCATGGTGAGTATTATCCAGCTTTTCCCCACAAAGGATAGCAAAATTCTAACAAGAATTATCACAGAGAAGCAACTAGAGGTGTGGAGAGGAGGTTGAAAAGAACCAGCCTATGAGTTGCTGGTTCTTTTTAAGCACTTTAATCTTTTTTTCTGGGTAGCAAACAAAGATTACACAAGATTACCATATTTGAACAGTTGCTCGCCTGCTCTGAATATGGAGTTCAGAAAATAACTGAGCTTCCCAATAATTGAGAACCAGATTTTAGAGAAGTGCAGAAGCTAGCTATTCCAAGTCTCTTGGAGTTCTTGCAAGGATTTCCGGATCCATGTATTTGAAAATGTTAGCTAGGTTTAGGTTTTATGAGAGCTGCTCAAAACTAAAGAAGCTCTTTGAAGTGTGCTGTCTTGAAGGAGGTGGTCTTCTGGAGAATTCTCCATTTTGTCAGAAGGTTGCTTTGAAAAGGCTGCTCTGATGAAGAGAAACTGCTGTAATGTGATTCTGTCTCAGAATGTGTGATATTGACTGAATGCCTCCTCTCAAATAAGAAACAGAACTATATAGCTGGTTGTTGGATCGCCTACTACTAAAAGAAGTGGCCTCTGTCTGCTGTGCCAACTGACATGTCCTACTTAACGCTGTAGGTATTGCGCTTGACTGAATAGCTTGTAAGCTCATGGGATAGCCTTTGGCAGGTGACTAACTCTGCAAAACTTGACTTCATGGAACTGCTATGAAGAGAAACTGAATTAAGGGTTGTTCTTTCTCATGGTCTCCGAACAGTCGCACACGGAAGATCTACACTCGCTCAGAGCAGCATTAGGAAACTGAGTTTAGAAAAGCATTCTCTGGGAAGGAAGGCTGGCATTCCTACTGCTGGGATGCCCCTCCTCTGGAAGGTAGGAGCGGAACCTCTATGAACGAATACTCCTCCCATGTTGGGTGCGTCCCATGGTATTCCCCCAGTTCCGGTTCTACCTTCTAGGAACGAGGATGGACCTCTGTCGTGCTCTGGCACGACATCAGTATTTTTCCTCTTATTTTTTTAATTTTTTCTTCTGCCTTCTTCCTTGGAGCAGGGGGGTTGAACTCCCCCCCCCGCCTCCCAGGCTCTGAACAGCAGCCAGGGCCTGTCTGCTGGTGGGACTCAGCGCTGCCTCCCCCCTCACTGCAAGCGGGCATGAACAGCGGGTTGAGGCACCATGGGAGGCTTCCGACCCCTCCCCAGCGCGGAGAAGGCGGCGAACCCACACCAGCAGCTGCTGCAGCAGCAAGCAGCATAGGCTCTCCTCCCCTCCCCCGTGGGAGGGACTCAGGCCTGTGGCAGCCCAGAGGTGGTGTGCTCCGTAGAGGCTCACCGGGTGTGGTGAAGCACCCACCGGTTGCTGTCCCCCCCAAGCGGGGGCAGTGGCAAGGAGGCAGCAGGCGGCAGGGTCCCCCCTCAACTGGCACGGCCCCCCGCAGACCTCCAATAATGGCAGCTTCGCAGGCCCCAGCAACACTGCGCCCCGCAGGAGGCCCACCGGGGCGGCAAAACACCCATTGGTCGCCGCTTCACTAAAGCGGCGGCGGCGAGGAGGCGGCAGGCAGTGGGGTCCCCCCTCAACTGGCACAGCCCCCCGCAGACCTCCAATAACAGCAGCAGCAGCAGCAGACCCGGTAAACCTCCAGACACCGTGGCCACCCCTTCTCTGCAGCGGTGGGCGAGCGTGGGGGGGGGAGCAGGAACACCGGGTAGCACGCCAGGCGGGTGGCTCTACCACACCCCTCACAGTGCGATTACCGCATGGCAGGCACCCCTCCCAAGCAGCTCGCGGCGAAGGCCTCCCCTCCAGGCAGCACCTCCCAAGCAGGCTACCTGCCCTACCCCGCAAGACAGGCCCACTAGGCAAGGGGGGGGAATTACGGCAGGGGAAGGGTGAGCGCCCAGGCAGGCTGAGCTGACCACCCCACCTTTTCCAGTTTTACAGCTTCGCAGCGCCCCCCCCCCCGTGGAGGACAGGAACCTGCAGCACCTGGGGCCACAGCCCCAAGGTCGAGAGGAAGAGTTCCAGGACCCACCTGGCACCGCAGTTACCCCAGGGGGACATGGGCCTACCATAAGCCAGTATGGGCCAGTCCAAGGGGGGGTTGTCTGTGCTGCCCCAGGTCCAAATTGAGGCCATGGTGCCACAGATCCTGGGGGAAGCCAGCAGCCCCAGGCCCACGGGGAGCAAAAGGAAGCGTAAATGCCCCCCATCATCATCCAGCTCCGATTCCAGCAGTCCCGAGAGGGAGCCCCCCCCCCACGCAAATGGCATAAGGCCAAGGGTGCAAAGGGCGAGTCAGACAAGCCCAACCGCCGCAAACGGACCAAGGAACCCAGCAGGGCAGCCTCCTCAGACCCCTGGGAGTCAGTCACCCCCAGGCCATCTGAGGACTCCAGGGAAGAGGGGGAGCTCACTGGTGACGACAAAGGGCCTCCAGAGGAAAGTGGGGGCAAGCTTTTCCCTTTGGACTTGTACCCACGCCTACTGGCCAAGGCAGCAGGCATCTTGCACTCAGGTAACGAAGGGGAAACCGAGGCAAGTGAAGCTTCAGAGCCTCGCAGACCCAGCTCCAAGTTCCTCCGTCCACAGAAGGCCACCACCTAGGCTGTGGTTCCCTTCCCAGACCCCTTCAGGCAGGCCCTAGAGGCTGAATGGGGGGAAACTCACCAGGTCCAGGCGTACCCCGCGCTCTGCAATAAACTCTTATTGTGTGCCAGCTGACGTTATGGAGCAGCTGAAGATCCCGGACGTGGACTCCCCAGTTGCAGCACTGTCTTCCTCAGCCGTGCTGCCCTCAGAGGGGGAGGGGGGCCCCAGGGACCCTTGCGACCGACGGGTGGAGCGCCCTCAAGAGGGACTTTGAGGACTCTGCTTTAGCCATTAGGGCATTAGCCACCACCTCCATTATGACAAGGGCTGTTATGGTCTGGGTGGAGGACCTGATGGCCTCAGACAAGTCCCTGACTAGGCCCACACGTAACACCCTCAAGAAGTTGTCGCTAGCAACAGCCTTCTCATCAGATGCATCCCTGGAGGCCATGCAGTTCAGCGCTAGAGCAGTGGCTGCAAATGTAGTGGCTAGGAGGAACATCTGGCTCCGACACTGGACACTGGAACATCTGGTACGCAGACCAGGCCTCCCAGGCACGTCTGGTAGCTTTCCCCTTCACAGGATCAAACTGTTTGGTCAGGCCCTTGACCCCTTGCTGATAGAAAGCATGGACAAGCGTGAGGTGCTGACCTCGGCACACAAGGAGGCGGGCAAGTCAACAAGGCCAGGCCGGCCCTTTCGTTCACAACGCCCCACATTCAGACCTAGAGGCTCATTCAGGGACTCCGCCCCCCCCGCAAATCCCAATAGGCCAATTCTAAATTCCTCCCTAAGTCTCGCCCCTCTGCAGAAGAAGATTCTTCTTCCTCTTCCCACAGGGCTGCGAAGCCCACCCACTCCGCATGACGCCAGACCACAGACGGAGGGCCCCCAGATCGAAGGACGCCTCCTGCACTTCGCGGCGTATTGAAGCAAGGTCACCACAAATGCCTGGGTGCTGAAGATAGCGACCAGGGGCTACTCTTTGGAGTCCAAGACCAAGCCCGGGAACCGCTTCTGGGGAGTGCCGCGGTACAAGGTGCAGGAGAAGCACCAGCGCATGCGAGTGACTATTAGCCACCTGCTGGACATCGGAGCAGTCAAGCCAGTCCCGCCAGCACAGAGGGGCAAGAGAGTCTACTCCACCTTCTTCCTGGTCCAAAGAAGAACGGCATCACGAGATCGATCCTCGACCTCACGTGGCTGAACCAGTTGCTCTGGATGCACCGTTTCAAGAGGGCATGTGGGCCTGCTCCTGGACACTACCAAGTACAGGGTCTCTCTGTCCCTGGAGAGGCACGAGAAGATGTGGCAACTTCTGGAGACACTGCTTGCGACATAGCAACAGGATGTGTTGATGCTAACCAGGCTGTTGGGCATGATGGTGTCTTGTCGGGACGTTATACCATGCCTGCACTCTTCCATGCTAGGGTGCCTCAGAGATTCGTCCTGCGCTTTCAGCAAGAGATAGAGAACAACGTCCACTACAAGACCTCCATCCCTCCCAAGGTCAGGAAGGGGCTGGCGTGGTGGAGGAGCCGCTCCAAACTTGCAGAGGGTTCCCCACTCTGCAACCCGGAGTGGACAGTGCTCACCAGCCGCTCCAAACTTGCAGAGGGTTCCCCACTCTGCAGCCCGGAGTGGACAGTGCTCACCACGGACGCCAGTCTTCTGGGGTGGGGAACCCATACAAGGAGGGCAGTCACCCAGGGAGCTTGGTCCAGGGAGGAGTTCCGCATGCACATCAACCTGCTGGAACTCAGAACCAACTGTCTGGCACTGGGCAAATTCGCCCACCTGATCCAAGGCCAGCAAGTTCTACTGTGGGCGGACAACATAACCACCAAGGCTTACGTGAACAAACAAAGAAACCTACAATCCACAGCCCTCCACAAAGAGGCGGCAGCCATCATCACTTGGGCCGAATCCCATCTCTTAGCCATACGGGTGGAGCAAGTAGCCGGAGTGGACAATGCCACAGCGGATTGGCTAAGCAGGCGGTGGATCCTAGAGACAGAGTGGCAGCTAAACTTCGGGTCTTCAGTCTGGTGAGAGAGAGGTTCGGGACCCCACTCGTGGACCCAAATCCAAAGATTCTTCGCAAGGGTCCCACAAGAGGGGGCGGAGGCCATAGACGCTCTAAGCAGCCCCTGGCCTCAGGGTCTTCTGTATGCCTTTCCACGTCTCCTCAACAGAATCAAGCAGCTCCTAAGTCATTCTGAGCGCTCCCAAGTGGCCCAGACGTCTGTGGTTCCCAGAGCTCCTACGCCTGTCAACACAGAACCATTGGACATTCCCACTATAGCAGGACCTCCTGCTCCAGCACCCGATGGCACATCCTCAGCCACACCTCTGCAGTCTGACAGCATGGAGGTTGAGCGGAACAGGCTAGTCAGGCTGGGGTGTTCTGACAGGGTCACGGCCACCTTGCTGGCCTCATGTGAGTCCTCCACTAGGAAGGTACCAGTCCACCTGGCGCACCTTTATTAGGTGAGCGGAGGCTACGGGGGTCAGGGCAGTCATGGCTAGGGTAAAGCACATCTTGGCCTTCCTGCAGGAGCGCCTGGACAAGGGTTCTGTCCACCAACACACTCAAGAGGCAGGTGGCGGTCCTCGGCAGCATGCTGGGAGTGGGCTCAGGGGAATCCGTCATCCCATCCTTACGTCTGCAGGTTCCTGAGGGGGGTGGCACTGCTGAACCCTCCGACGGTACACAGGTTCCCTAACTGGGACCTGAACAAGGTTCTGGAGGCCCTCACTCAAAGGCAACCTTCGAGCCTCTGGCCTCACGTTCAGGGTTCTCTTCCTGGTGGCAATTACCTCAGCCAGGAGGATCTCGGAGCTTGGGGTCTTGTCCATCAACCCCAAGCTGCGCATTTTCCATAAGGACCAGGTGGTACTCCCCCTGGATCCGACCTTTGTCCCAAAGGTCAACTCCCTATTTCACAGGGCCCAGGAACTGATTTTCCCATCCTTCTGACCCATGCCGGTGCACCCCAGGGAGAAGGCATGGCACACTCTGGACGTGCGTAGGGCCTTACGTTATTACACCAGGTGCACTAGAGACTTTAGGAAGTCGGAGTCCCTGTTTGTAAGCTACAAGGGCTCCAACCAAGGCCACAAGGCCTCAGCCAGCTCGCTAGCGCGCTGGTTAAAGGCACGCCTACGGGGAAGTTCCCCTAGAAGGGATCACGGCCCACTCCCTCAGAAGCGCTACCACCTCTGCGGCGTTCGACTGGTACACATCCCTCATTGAAATCTGTAGGGCAGTGAAGTGGGCCACACCTTCGCCAAGCACTACCGGATAACCACAGCCGCTTCATCAGACGCCGCTATGAGGTGTAAGGTGTTGCAACAGGTAGTAAGGCCATGAGCGACCCCTCGCTGGCCCACCCTTCTGGTTGGCTCTGGTATATCCCAGCAATAGGAATGCCAGCCTTCTTTCCCAGAGAAAGTAGAAATTTCTTACCTGAGATTTCCAGTTCTGGGAAAGGAAGGATGGCATTCCGCCCGCCGCTTCTCCAGCTCGGGGGGGGGGTGCACTGCTACTTCAGGCCTCCCCGCGGGGGGCAGGAAACCCTAGTGGGTATTCTTTGCACGGTTGTTGGGGTTGGTTGGTGTGGTTTGTTTGTAGTTACTCCTACAGTTGGCTAGGCATCGCCATAGTCAACCCTCGCGGCAGACACGCCACAAATCAAGGACCAGGCCACTGTGGAGGAGCAGGGGGGCATCAGGTCTTTTCCTGCTTGTCGAGTCTGGACTGGGGAATACCATGGGACACCCCCAACGTAGGTGGAGTATTCATTCATAGAGGTTCCAGGAGGAGGGGCATCCCAGCAGTAGGAATGCCATCCTTCCTTTCCCAGAACTGGAATTCTCAGGTAAGAAATTCCTACTTTCTAGCCCCACTTTCCACATCAGCCACTTTCATATGGAATGTTTGTGCCACATGCATGCCTTCTAAAAGTGCTGCACTTTTAGTGGTTAAACTGTCTCCCTCCAGCATACCTGACCGGTGTCTTTTGCTCCAGTAAGGCATGCGAAGGAAAGTCTTTCCCACACCCTTCAAAATCCACAAAGCAAGCTTGCTGTGACGGAGCATTCACAAAAAGGTCTCTTTGGGAACTGAAAAACACTAAGCACCATGTACAGTTCTGAACCTGCGGGTAGGATTGGAAAGAAATTAACTAGTAAGCCAATTTTTCTTTTTCTGTCGCCAGATTCTGCGGCCTCGAAGAATAAAAAGCCATGTGTGCAGTACCTGCCGGCTGAAAAATCTTGTGACAGCCCTGCGTCCTCTCATGGCAGCATGTTGGATTCTCCCGCCACCCCCTCCACTGCCTTGGCATCGCCCGCAGCTCCCGCTGCCACCCACTCTGAACAAGCTCAGCCCCTTTCCCTGACCACCAAGCCCGAAGCCAGGGCCCAGCTGTCTCTGCACTCTGCTTCTTTCCTGTCCAGCAAGGCTGCCTCCTCTTCCTCTAGCTTGACTAGCCAATCAGCACTCCTTTCCAGACCCCTCCCATTCACTTCCATGCCCCCTACAGCTCTCCTGAGCTCGCCTCCTTCCTTTGCCACCATTCCTTCTCCCCAGGCTGCCTTGGCTATGTTGCAGGCCCAGCCACTGTCCTTGGTAACCAAACCAGCTGAATGAGGAAGACTTCCAACCTGCCTCCCTGCTGAAGCCACAACTGAGATTACAAAGCAGACAAGCCACTTATTGGTCAATATTTGACCCTTTCTGAACTCTTCCATAAAGGTGACTCTTGAGGAAGAAGGTGCTCTACTCTCGGAGTTGTTTTCAGTAGTCTGTCTAAAGACCATTTTTAATTTTTTATAAAAAATAAAAGCAAAACAAAAAAAAAATTTTCCACACATTTTTTTTTTTTTTTTACAAAACCCTGGACAAGATGAAAATACAAGAAGGCAAATCAAGTCTTTTGTTCCTTTCAATGCCCCCTGGGCATGTGGACTTGTACAGATGGATCATCTCTCAATGGTGTTTGCATGTTTTGTTATATTGCTAACCTTTTTGCTATTCCCCACTCCCCTGGCCAGGCGGTGTTTTGATTTCTACTACTTCCTACAGCCAACCTGCAATTCCATTGTTTTGTAAGAGACTTCCAAAGTTACCAGATCACAAAATGCCACAGAAATATAGTGCCTCACTGACACATTCATATCTGCCCAGCCCTGGGGAAGCCCAGATAGTTTTCCTGTACTCTGATCATCCAGGAAAATGGCAGGACAATCCATCCTGTTTCCTCACATAATTCTTTTGTGTAGCAGGAAGAAGGGGAAAGGGCTTTGGGGAATCGCCTGTTATTTTAACAAAGGAAAATAAATCTGCATCTTAATTTTCTGTGTGAGAGTGTTCAATGAGGTCGTGAAATGAAACAAAATGAACGCAAAAGAACCTTTATTTTTCATTCCCTTCGCATCTGTTTTCAGGTACCTTTCATTCCCTTTATTCCAGAGACCACTGATCCAACCCTTCCTCTTGTTCGTTCTGTTACTGTTTTTTTTTTTGTTTTCAGTTTACATAAGAACATAAGAAAAGCCTTGCTGGATCGGGCCATAGACCCATGTAGTCCAGCTTCCTGTATCTCACAGTGGCTTCTGAATTGGTGTGTCATAAGAGGCCACTGAGTATTTGGCAAATCCCTCTCCATAAATGCAAATGATAGCAAAGTCCACTCCCACTTCCATGAACCCCTTCCCCTCTTGTATGGTCACTATCTTTGGGTGTGTCTTGAAGCCTGTAGGAAATGAGTTGGAAATGATTGGAGAAGAGGTACAGAGCTTAGTGTTGATCTAAACATTGACCTCTCTGCTCCTAGCCAAATGCTAATTGCTATAACATGCTGGCTTTCTGATTGTGATAGTTGGGCAAGTTGCTCCAGACCGGTTAAGGGTTTACATCCAATTTATGCCTGTAAACCATCAAATGCTATGGCTTCCAAATGCTCTTTGTCAATTTTTCAATTTCAAAAACCTTTATTAGGCATTGGCAAAAGGCTCTTTGTCTGAACTGTAATGCAAATCATTTTCTGCTGTGTATATAACCACTACTTTTGTGGTGGTGGTGGGGAGACACACACATGATTTGGCTTTAAAAATTTTCAACTTGGAAAAGCAAAACTATATAACAATTTTTTTAAAAAATCCCAGAGTCCTAAACAAATAGGAGGTTAAGATCCTGAATCAGACCTGAGCTATTTCTTCCTTTAAGGAAGATTAAAATGTCCTATTGGAACGCCAAGTGGTGTCTCATGCTGGTGGTCATCTGGTCCATATCTGTAGCTAGAGGACCTGGCTAGAGCAATGTTTCTCAACCAGTAGTACTTGTACCACTAGTGGTACTTGAGGTGGTGTCTGGTGGTACTTGCAGGACCCCCAGACCCCTGCTGCCTGACAGCGAGACCAGCGACTCAATGCAACAAACAGCAGTAGGAGGCTCAGTTCAACTGTCAAGAGTCCCAGCGTTCGCTTCACATGCTTAACAAAGCCCTCCTGTCTGCCCTGAACCTCTTACCAGTGCTTGTAATGTTGCATCTGGCCTCCCAATTCGGAAGTAACTGGTGATGACATCATCGCCAGTTACTTCCAGTAGTGCTTCCAATAAGTGGGTGGTGCAAAGTGGTACAGCAAGGGACAAATGTTGAGAAACGCTGGGCTAGAGCACCGTTACAGTGCAATTCTGGGCATCTGTGCCCAGAAGTAGGTTCCACTTTGTTTAAACCATTTCTGCCCAACATTGCATATACTCAACAGGGATCAAATGTGTACACCTATGGGCTGGGCAGAAGTGGGTTAATGGAATATATCCTCAAGAAAGTGTGTATGGGATTGCAGCCCTAGAATGCTTGAGAATTGAAACTGCGGTTACTGGTATTCAACTTTTGCATAGTATTTTGCAAGAGCAAGTTGAACTGAACAGGATGGCTTCTAATGTTACAATCCTACACTGTGCTTCCATATCGCAAAAGTGTGTCTGTCATGCACGGTAATTTATACACAGACCACTCTTTTTCCTACTGTGAAGAATTTTCCGTGTAGTAAACGTGTAATGTTGAAAGCCCTGAGCCAAGGTTAGAGGAAAACATAGGTGTTGAAACCTCCCACTAGTCTCCACTTTTAAGTGAGCATCTTATGACCCTGGTGTTTTGTCCGGTGGGTCTAAATGAACAAATATGCTGATCGCTGTCGTAGCTACCCTTGATATTTTTTCCATTCTGCACCTTGGTGGCTTCTACTGAGAACTTTGGCAACCAAGGTTTGCCTGCGCAACTTGTGATTCTCTCTCTGTAACTGAGAAATAAGTCTTAAAAGCTGCTTATGCTTTGAAAGCAGAAGTATCCCCTTTCCCTCCTTTTTTTAGACTGAGAGGCTTGGGGAGCCCTGTGTAAGGTTCCCCAGACCCCCCAGGACTGCAGCGCTGGCTGCAGGTCAGTTGTAAACCCCCTCCTGTCCCTGGCAGCACTGTGATTCTGGGGATTGCACTGTTGCCTCCCCACAACAACTTTACACTGCATTCAACTCCCTTGTAGGAGTTTGGGGAGCCCTGTTTTAAAGTAAAAACTAATGAGACTCTCCAGATCAGAATTTTAAGAAACTGAAAAAGACTGGCAGTCATTTAGAGTTAAGTTACGGGGGGAGGGGGGGTTGGAGAGAGACAACCAGAACACACTTGCATGTTGGGGCTTGTGATTTATTGCGTCAGAAGTGTTCTGATAAAGAAGACCTGGAAAGAAGCAGTATATCCATGTACATCAGTAACTTGATCTGCAGTAATAGCAGCAAGACAAGTCCAGAGGCAAAGAAACTCTGAATCCTCCACAGTGTCTGAGGGTGCAGCTTCAAAAAGAAACTGAACCCTTGGCAAGAGGAGTATGAATGAATGAATGAATAAACCTTTATTAGGCATAGATAGAGAAATCATAAAAGCAAACATAATTAGTCCTAATCCCGTTTATCAAAAACGGAGTTAAGATACTAAATTACTAATAAAACATTTACAGTTCAACATAAAATATCAACATTTTTAACAAATTGCATTAAGAAGGCTTGGAAATCACCAAAAGTAAAAATTTAGAAATTCCCTCTAGCGCATCTGGTGAGCAGTCATTTAGGAGACACTTCAGTTTTGCCTCATCCGAAAGCCTATTCATTTTGCCGAGAAGTGGAGTCATGTAAGTGTGGCGGGATCTAGTGTGCTGAGGACAATAAAAAAGAATGTGTATGATTGATTCAACATTTCCCAAATTACAAGGGCAGAGGCGTTCTTTATATGGTATTTGCCTATATCTGCCTTCTGTAACCTTGGAAGGAAACACATTGAATCTTGCCAAAGAGATTGCACGACGTTCAGAGGGGTTGATCAGAATACTCAGATAAGGAGCAATTTGCCCATACTTTAGCGGGATAGAGAAATTAAGAGGGGAGCAGATTGTAGAAGCAAGTTCAAAGAGGTTTGGCAAGAGGAGTATCCTGCACACACCACTGAATTCTTTCTTTTTTAAAAAAATCTCAGCCTTTTTTTTTTTTCCACGAAAAATGGGATTTTAGGGATCTAAGTTAACAGCTCTACAATGGCCTTTTTTTTTTCCTGTGAGGAGCTAAAGTTGAATTTTACAAATGAAAACAAGCCCCCCTGCCCCCACCCCAAGAAAAGTCTTGTCTCAAGAACACATCAGATATTTGGCAAGGAGCACCTGGGTCATGTGCAACCTCTTTCTTGAGAACCCCAAGAGCAGTCTGCAGACAAGCTGCCTCTTGAATCAGATTTCATGGAAAATTAAGGGCATGAAGCAACCTGTCAGAATAATTAAAGTCTGACCTAGGGCCAGACAGCTTCAAACAGATGTTGGGCTTCAGCAGGAGAATATTTCTTTGTTTTACACTGCATTTTCCCATACAGAAAGAACATCTGTTAGGATGCTTTTGCAGAGCCCCCATACGCTGCTGGGCTTGGATTCTACCCCCAGCTCAAGGGATGCAACTGGCAAGACAATCCCATGGCCTCCTTGTGCCCAGGGCCATGTTGTCTGCTTCCTCTGCTGCTGGAGTGTCTAGCCTGCCATGATGTCACTTAGTTAAGAAGCATCTCTGTTCCTGCAGCCATGGCAATGCTGCGCAGCCAATGGAATCTCTGCGCTCTTCTCTTGAGAAGCTTGTGGTACTGAGGGCAGTCTGTAACAATGTGTCTTTAACAGTATGTCTTCATAAGAAGAGGAACCCGAGGAAATCTGATTTCCAGTTGAGCTGTGCAACTAAGGGCCCAATCCTATCCAACTTTCCAGCACTGGTGCAGCTGCAATACAGCCTTCGGGGAAGGGAACAAATATTTCCATAACTTGAGGAGGGCTCTGTGACTGCCCCACCATCCTAGGATGCAGCACATGCCCCAGTGGCATGGGTGCACCAGTACTGGAAAATTGGATAGGATGGGGCCCTAATTCTCTTCATTACCACTGAGAACATAGTTGGCTTCAAGGTCAGATGGATGTTCACTATGTCTCAGACCAAACTTTGTATCCATACTGTTTCCCATCAGTGGTCTTGTGATGTACTAGACAGGCAATGGCCGAGAAGCTGTGTACACCTTGTGGGGCACGCATGCTCCCTTCCCCACCCCCCCCCCGATTACATTGTCACAAGCGTCCCCAGTCTCCTGAAGATAATGAGGCTCCAATAATATGATCATAAGAACATAAGCCCTGCTGGATCAGACCAAACGCCCATCTAGTCCAGCTTCCTGTATCTCACAGTGGCCCACCAGATGCCTCAGGGAGCACACAAGACAAGATAACAGCATCCTGCCACTCCCTTGTGCCTGGCGTTCCAAGATGGCCTTTTTCTAAATCCAGGTGGTTGCACAAACTTGTAACCTGTGATGGACTTCTAGAAATCTGTCCAATCCCCTTTTAAATGCATCTAGGCCAGATGCCATCACCACATCCTGTAGCAAGGGGGAGTTCCCCAGACTTTCATTAAATTTTTTCTTTTTCCAGTAGGTCCAGCAGCCTTGGACAGCATATCTGATGATGTGGACTGAGCCCACTGGAAAAACATATTAGCAATGATCTGAAATTTCTACAAATCTGGTGGTTGATTTGTAATGTTGCATTCAAACATGCAAGCAATTACTTGATGTCATGGGATCAACATACAGTACATGTCTGAAGCAGCCCTCGACTGTAGGGAAAATTGCTCTTTCCGGACCTGAAATTTGGTGGCACCCAAACTTTTAGGGGGAGGGGGCATTTTGCCTAAACAGATGAAAAACTGGTAGACGTGTTTTAATGTGCTAATGTACGTCATATCACAGTAATGAGCAACCAAACTGAAAATGTGTGCAGTCTCCATTCCTGAACCACTTTGGGTATACCTACATTATCTGCCTTTGTCCAATGATTCACTGCTAGTAGCTTGCTCAAGTCAAGTGGTGAGTTGCATCTGAGAATAGCCTGCCTCCTCTCTCCCAAATTTGTGTGTGTGGGGGGGTGTTTTACACTCAAACCAACAACTCAGGAAAAGGACCCTTGCTGCATCGAGTCTTGGTGCTATTGCTGGCAATGGCTGTTTGGACAAACATTTCACAATTCCTTCCTATTTGGAGCTTTTGTTCTCTCTTCCTGACTGCCATCCTCTTATATAGATATCTTCTTGGACTCGTTTCCCCCTGCCCTTTTAAGATTTCGTACAAGTCAGCAATGTTACAGAACCGCTTACAAATCTGGCTGGGAGCAAGTTTGCAAGATTAAGGAAAAAAAGAAGTAAAAACGCCCACTGCCTCCAAAATGTTGTTCAAATATCCTTTTAATTTATTGAGGGTTGAAACAAAACTATATGTCATCACATAGGATGAGATTCTCATTGCTAAATATGTCAGGGCCCAATCCTATCTAATTTTCCAGCTCTGATGCAGCCCAGAGGTAAAAGAACAAACATTCCCTTATATCAGTGTTTCTCAGACTATGGGTTAGGACCCACTAGGTGGGTCGTGAGTCAATTTCGAGTGGGTACCCAGTCATTTCAATATATTAGACTTGATGCTCCCATGGGATGTGACTGTATCTGGGGAAATGTTACAGCTCTGAACTTTGAACAGGATACTATGTATATGCTTTTAACAATGATAGTCAATGGGACTGACTCCTGGATAAGTAGGTTTGCAGCCTAGGATTGTTAAAAATGTTTCTGCTTGATTATGTCACTTCCAGTCATGACACCACTTCTGATGGGTCTCATTCTAAAAAGTGGGTCCTGATGCTGAAAGTTTGAGAACCACTGCCTTACATCAAGGAGGCCTCCGTGATTGCGCCCTCACCGCACATGCCCCATTGGCACGGCTGCATCAGTGCTGGATTGGGCCTTCAAAACCAAACTGCCATGCGGGTGCATGACTTAGAACATATCCAGCTTAAGGCCATGATTCTCAATTGAAAGCTCTGGTCCTCAAAGTTTGCTCACAGACTAAAGTTTAACTGTTATTTTGCTCGAATGTCATGTTTACTCATTTGGTGATTTCCTGTGTCTTTGGAAGCCACTCAGTTTTGTGCGGCTGTGCTACCCGGTGTGTGGCATGTGCCATTTTGACAGCCACTGTTCCATCTAATCATTTTGACATGGGGTGTAATTCGGCAAACCGATTAGCAGGTCAGTGATTAACCGCTTGCTTGTTTCCCCTCCCTATTCGTATCGAGTACCATTCCTGATATTTTGCTCTTAAAAATACTCTGTGAAATGTATTGGAAATCGTATTTCATGGGATTAGAGAACCACATTTCCTAGTTTGAGATTTTTTAGAAAGCTTTCCAGTAGAAATTTTGCTACTAGGCAGTCCCTTGTCAAAACTAGGCCCTTGTTTTTTTGAAATTTTTTTCTCTGCAGGCAAAACAAAGCCCAAAACAGCAGCCCAAACAAAGGGAATTCCCTTCTCGATGTTTTCCTGCTTTAGTCACCTGGAAACATGCAAAGGAGAGTGTTTTGAAAAGTAACAGATAAAAGTAATTTTTCAGAGTTATGGAAATCGCACTCCAAACCTATCAAGTGTTACACTTTTTGCTCACAAGTCAAAACGGGTTCAAGATTTTCCTGATAAAGCCCCAGACAGAGCATTCATTTGGGAAGAGCAGCTGTAGGGCTTAACTGCAGCCCTGCTGGGCATAATCTGCTGATGAGTTCCAGAGACTTTTTCCAACTGGGAGTGTAGTGAGTCTCCAAAAAAAGATTAGTATCTACCTCAAACTATTGCTGTTCCTCTGGAGACATCTAGCAGTGGAAATGTCTTACTACGGAGATAGTAACAGCAAACCCGATCTCTCGTGAGTCGCCAGTGTCCAAGGTGGTGTTGGAACAACAGGATTGCATTCATTCCCATTTTGATTTGGTGATTTGATTCGGCCCCTGTGCATATGATCCTTCTGGCATTTTCCCATTTATGTGCCTGTGCTGATGTTCCAAGCCAAGCAGAATTCGTTTCTCAGGTGAGATTCAGCGAAACACAACACTTCTTTGTTTTCACAAGGGGGGGGGGATTCTGAGTTAGGGCTGTGAGGTCGCAGCTCAGGAAGTGAGTTTCCAGCCAGATCCAACACACAGGAGCCTGTCTTGCCAGCAGCAACAGAGAGCAAGGTCTGTGGGCCCCAGGAAACTTGTAGCAGTGCAATTGCCACATTGAAAAAAAGGTCCTTTGCAAGGCTTCCTCCACCAAAATTCAGGGTGTGAGGTGTCTGTTCAATCTTGCAGAACCATAACATATCACTTGCTACTCCAGCCATTGTTTAATACCAGTTGCAGACTTGCGTGTGCAGTGATGCTTTAGCAGGTGTAGGGGTGTGTGTGTGTGTGTGTGTGTGTGTGTGTGTTTAGTTAGAACTTCTGTTGTCAGAGGGCATCCCCTGATTGATATGGTGACCATATCCTCCCTCATCATGTAGCAGTTGCTAGTACTGAGCAGGAGATTGGATTAGATAACCTCCACGGTCCATTCCAACTCTGACGTTCTCTGATTCAGTGGGGAACAGCTTCATTCAAGTGCTACAAAGGAGGGTTGTGATATTGAGGGGATGCCCTACATAAGAGAAAGAAGTGCCACACTTCCTAGTGCCACACTTAACTGGGTTATTTCCTCAGTTTCCTCTCCCGTAGCAGGGCTCACAGATGTGGAAGTGAGAGTCCCTGTGCGCAGAAATTCAAATGGATGCCTGACCTGGCTTTGTGCACGGGCCACCCTTTGTACCAAATGTTGTAGGCGCCACTTTCAGCATTGTTGCTTTCTTCCTCATTCTGCATGAGCTTGTGCAATCACATGCAGATCAACACAAAATGCCACAGTTGTGTCTGTGGGCACTCCTTAGGGAAGCAACTCATTGGGAGTGTGGGAACATGTTGTTGTGCAATGAGGTTTCTGAGCAGCGAGAGTAATATGTATACTGGCTCTTGACTGGCATGTCTGGAATGTGGCTTGCATAATTTGGGAGTTGCTTCATCATCTGCCTTTGCACTCTCTAAAACTTGAAGAGTGGGTGGCCCTGGGCCACTGTCTTAACCTAGCCTACCACACAGGGTGGTTGTGAGGATGAAAGAAGGGGCAGGACCTTGCATACCACCCTTGGGGGGCCCTGGAGGAAGGGCAATAGATGAAGGTGAAAAATAAGTAAAAATCATGAACTGCTGATAACATGTGTTAAAACATATTTGTGTTGTAGATGATTTAGGATGCAATCCTACACACACACTTACCTGGGAGTGTAGGTCCCACTGAACATAGTGAGGCTTATTTCTGCATAGATATGCATAGGATTGCACTGTTGATGTTCCTTTCGGCTTTTAAATTAGTGGAGGACAGTCTACTGTGGAATACATAGTGGTGTCTCTTTATCCGTGGGGGTTCCATTCTTGGAAACCCCCCCCCCCCCCGTGGATACTGAAAACCATGGAAAATGAAATCCACAGTTTTTGGGGCCCACTGGAGCTCTGAATGCAACCAAAGCCATTCTGGGCCTCGGATAGGCCGTGCGCTGCTTCTCCAGGGCTCGGAAAGGTGCCTGGAATGTTTTTCCAGCAACTTCCGGTAGTCACCCAATAAAGGCTCCAGGTGGCATTCTGAGCCTCAGAGAGGCCACTCGTGGTGATGCTTGGTCAAGGTTCAGAAAACCTCCCAAACACAACCGGAACAAGGTTCTGGTCACATCTAGGAGGTCTTCAGTGGGTTGATCTGGGGGTTCAGCATCCACAGATGCCAAATCTGCTGATAAAGAGCCCCCGCCTGTATAGCATATAGCAGGTACTGAAGAATCTTGACTCTGGTCAGAGAGCAATGGTGGAACTTGCAAAGTTGATCCTTAGGATGAGAACAGGATCTTACAACCACATCCCTATTCTCATCAATAAACTGTGGGAAGGTTCCCATACAACTGTCTGCCTTTCCCTCACATCTACTTCTAAAAATTAATGGTTTCGAAACAGCACTCAGCATTATGAAATGTATTGTCCCTGGTAGGTCACGTATACTTCCTTTTGTGGGTGTTGCCAACGTTTACAGTCTTGAGTCTCTCCTCAGCCTGTTTATGGTTTCCCAGCTTTGGTACCCCTATGCAGCACTAGTGCTAGCAAGAGCAGCACATGAGATCAGGGGCATCACTGAAGCAATCCTAGGAAATGGACTACCAAGCAGTGACATTAAGAAATGAAACTGTAAACCTTTAGCATACTCCCAGCAGCTGCAGACATAACAGCAGTGAGAGGTAGGGCTCAAGTTACCTTTTCTTTGGGTTTCCCCTGGGAGACCAGTAATCTCTGTCTGGGTCATCAACAGGGGCATGGGGCAACTGGATGGTTTATTGCTCTTCTCCTCTTTCACTCTCACCAACTTCAGTCTTTTCTTTATTTTCCCTTTTTTAAAATAATGAGCTCTGTAGTCCGGTCCTACAATGACTACAGTGCTTTCCGTTTGGGGATCTACCGGGCATCTCATTAAGAGCTTGAGGTGGGGGGAAATGTGGTTTTCAAGAGCTTGTTAGAAGCCCTCTTGTGTATGGGTAGCATCTGGGTTCCTGCGTCTGGCTTTGTACATCGTTTGGCATTGAGAGTTGCCTCTGGCTGCCACCCCGGCTTGCATAACTAAGCACAGTCCATGCTGGAGAAGCATCCTCCCACCTTTCCCCCTCCTGTGTAGCTCTCCAAATCATCAGACTTCTTCGCTAAGTGAAAGGCCTAATGAGGTCCCCGGGGGATGCTGCAAAGAGAGGACTAATTAGGGACGTGGGCACAAACTCCTCAAATGGCACAAGGCGAAGTGAAGGCTTCCCCCCCCCCACACACACACACACTTTTTTATGCCAGACCAGGGGAAGGAACACCAGATGTCCCCTTTCCTACCTCCACACTTCGGGGTGAGACAGGAGCTTCCCCCAGCCTTCAGCTCGCCTGCCCAAGCAGCTGGTGCAGAGGCAGAGGCTATGCTTAATACATTTTAATTAGCATCATTAAACTCCCCAATTTGCTAATTGTTTCTCCTTTTGATCTTCTATTCTGACCAAATTAACCCTCAGGGGAAAGGAACAGTTCATATACGTGTGTACTTAGATGCTTCCAAGTTGGTGAGAACCTCATTATCTGTCCTGAATGAGCTCCGCTGGCAGAGATGGCTTGTTGAAGTCAACCCAGGCAGTCACTGGGGGCTGCAATTGTTTTTGGAGAGGGGCCAGCAGGGCGTCTTGGGGTGGACCTGGGCATCCTTTGCACTGCCCTAGTGGACTTCCAATAGGGTTAGGTTAGTGATGATGGCTGACATGTTGAAATTGAGGGGCTTGAGTCCCTAGGGGGTGTGTGTGTGGGGGGGCTGTACATTTATTAAGGAGGGGCTGTAAATCAATGGTAGAGCACATGCTTTGTGAACAGAAGATCCCAGCTTCACTCCTAGGCATCTCCAAGCCGGTCTGGAAAAGACCCCCTGCCTGAAACTCTTGCTGCTGTCAACCCATCAATACTGAGCTAGACGACCCACTGTTCTAACTCAATATTAAGACAACTTTCTGGGATGCTACTGCAGACCTTTCAGTTTGGCTCAGGAAATGTCTTAAGCCTGCTGCTTTTATTGGCTTATGTGTAATAGATGTTTGTTCTCCGTAGCTACCACTGAAAATGACTTGTTCTGCATATGGTGAGCATCAAATGAAAAGCATCTCTCTCTCTCTCTCTCTCTCTCTCTCTCTCTCTCTCTCTCTTCCTGTCCTTCCATTGAACTTGGAGGGCAAGATGTACAGGATGTTCTCAGGAGCACTTGGAGCTGCCCCACCCAGGGATGGGATGCCCAGAGAGGAGTCCTGCTTAATTTCTCCTTGATTGACCATGTGGTTGGCCTTTAGCCCAAGCTAAAGGCCTGATTACCGTTCTATCTAGTGTCACAGCACCAGTGTCACTGATAATCCTGTCTGATGCCTTAATTTTTCATTGCAAAGTACAGGAAGGCTTTTGACCCTATTCTACTCCCCCTCTTGTCTAGCATGTAGGTGATTTGGAATTTATTTTGGAGGGGTTTCTCTACTTAATCAGATTAGCCAGTGATCCTGGAAAGTTTTTGTCTTCCCCTGCAGGTTAAGGCTTAGCTTGGTCGCACTCCACTACATACTGCTGAGGGCTCAGCCCTGTCTGCTGTGTTCACATCCTCGACAGTAGCCTCTCCTGTGATGTCAAGAGGGACTCTGTTCTGTAGGAGAAAGATACAGTACAGACAACTGAAGCAGTCCTACAGTCAGTTATCAACAATTCAAAATTATTCTCCCCAGTATGTGAAATGGCAGGCTGCATTCAAGAGCCTACATCAATGTTAATGGCATGTGAATTAGAGACAGGACACATCCACCCACTTCCAGACCAGCTTGGTTTTAGATTTTGGGGGGGAGAGATGGACCCTCAGCAACATGTCCTGCAGTGGGATTCACCTCCATGGGTTGGCTCTCCTAAAGGTTCATGGGGGAGGTTATTACCAGCCAGCAACAGCAGTTTGGGGGTCTTTTGTTCCTCTTGGCAGCCACAATTTCTTCCCACAGAGCCACTGATGCAAACATGCTGGAGCATTGTGGGGAAAAAGTGGAGGCTACCAGCAAAATAGTGACTCCAGTTCACTAGGGTGGGGGAAAGAGATGGTGTTAGTAGTGAGTCCTTCCTGGGTGGTGTTAAAAGTGAACCCTTCCTAGGGAGTGGGGCTCAGGCAGCTGCCCAAAGGGTGCCCTGCTGTGTTGACACCTGGCCTGCTTCTAGAGATCTGTGAAGAAGGAGCTGAATCCTGAAGAAAGCCACTTAACACTAAGAAAAAAAAATCAACAAGGCAGTCCCCAAAAGAAAAGATCGGGGCAGTGATTTCTCAGGAACGGGTGGAAACAAAGTCTGTTCTTTTGGAAATCAGGGACAGTGAGAACCTATGAGATGTACCATTATGATTCACTAGGAAAAAAAATTCATCTGGAGTGGTGGGTTGTTAAATTATAACTTATAGTGTTTGTCCTTCTTGCTATGTACTGAAATGGGGTGTTTTACCAACAGGGAATACCTATAATGTCCTTAGATGCTCGACATTGGGGTCCTCTTATTTCAGAAAATGTGAAAGCATGTATACACAACCCAGGCTGTGTTTTGCCTTTGAGTTCATCTCTCTCTCTCTCTCTCTCTCTCTCTCTCCTAGCCCTTCCAAAGCCACTTCAGCTGAGTGCATGAACTTCCTGTGGTCGTTGCCTTCCAGAATGCTTTGGTAGGAGGAAGCCTGCATGAATTGGTCCGGCAGGAGGAACCAATTAATTCAGCTCCCCTGGGCAGAAATGTATAGCTAGAGCATCCAATTGTAGTTGCATGACTGTGGGCGGGGGAGAGGAGAGAGAAATCTGCAGGAGGATGTGGGATAGCTAGTTCCTAGCACATAGTGCAGTTGGGGGAGGAGAAGAAGAGGGAGGCAGAAACCAGGACAAATTGTCTCTATACAGAATGGTTGCAAACATTAAGGGAGAAGTTTGGTGCAGAACAGAAGTTACAGGAGTCGGACTGGCAACGGTTAGTCATACATTTTAGGTACGTGTGAATAACCCCCACACTGCTCTTGCGTTTGGGTAGCAAGAGGGCGAGGAGAATGGGAAGATGCTTCCCTGCCCCAAAAAGGCTTGAAAGAGACACCAAAAAGACATTGCTGGGATGAATGGGGACAGTTGCTGAACCACCACATCGGAACCATGGCCACTCTTAGCCAAGTTAGCAAGGGGGACTTCCTGCTATCTACAGTACTGCCTCTGCTGCTTCTTGACAGCCTTGTGTCAAAATAGATGCCTCCTCAGATTCCTCTTCCTGGAGAGCTTGTGGCATTGCGATCTTCCTGTTTGTTTTACAAGGGCCTGGAGAGAGGGAATTGTCAGCCAGCAGTCTGACTACTGGGTCGATCATAAGCAAGGCCACTTCCTGCTCAGGATTCTTTTCTGGGAAGAAAGGCTTGGTCTGATTTCAAGGTTCTCCTGCACAACTTTTGTGTGATCACTGAGTCACTAATGAAGGGATTCCCAAACCTTTTAGTAGCGGGACACACTTTTAAAAATGACACTCTAGCAGCACCCACCTAGCTTTATGAGACTTGGGGGGGGGGGAAGGTGACTGAGAAAGAAATAATATTTTTATTTATTTACTTACAAGTAATATTTTATTTATTTGCAAAAAAAAACCTCGATCAATTTCTAGGAGTGAGGCAGCCCTAATGAATAGTCTCAAGGTTTGAGGGGCATAGTTATGTGACCGGCTTTCGCATGCCCCCACTACCTGTCACTGATGGACTTGAAAAACAACATCAGGAAAGAGCTGCTCAGATATTGATCTCCCTATATTTACACAAGCTTGCAAACTGCAGGAGCTCAGCTCTTTACAGGGCAGTGAGCAGCTCTCTGATTTGTGAATAGCCTCCAGGCTTGAGGATATTGGTTCTCTGATCTTTCTATCACCCTGTTTTCTTTGGAGGCTCTGGGCGACCTACCACCAATTGGGTCATGACCCACAGTTTGAGAAATGCAGAAAGAAGCTGCCTCCTACTGAGTCTGCCGTTGGTCCACTGGTGTCAGTGGTCTTGACACTGACTGACAGCAGCAGCCTAAAGTTCCAGGCAGGAATTTTTCTTTGCCCTGCCTGGAGACTGAACCTAGGACCTTGTGCATGCAAAGCAGATGTTCTTCCACTGACCTATGCACCCCACCCCCATGGTTTATTCTTAATGAAACAGCGCCTGGTTATACATGGATTTCTCCTGAAAGGAAAAAAAAAACAAACCCAGCCTGTACTTGATATTTTCCAATAGTCTCCAAAGAGTTGAACTGTGAGGTCTGTTAAGGACTTAAATATATTGTATAACATGTACAGGTGCAAGAACTTAGCTATGTATGTGCTGTGCATGCTCTCTAATCAATGAACCAGAAGCAGCTCTATAAATGCTCAAGCAAAAGTATGTCTTAGCTTTTTCCCAAGAAAAAGAAGAGTATGGCTTCCTTAATAATGTTGGAGTGCAATCCTATACACCAGTGGTTCTCACACATTTAGCATCGGGATGCATTTTTTAGAATGAGAATCTGTCAGGACCCACTGGAAGTGATGTCATGACCGGAAGTGACATCATCAAGCAGGAAAAAGTTTAACAATCCTAGGCTGCAATCCTACCCAGGAGTAAGTCCCATTTACTGTCATTGTTAAAAGCAAAGACTTGGTAGCTTGTTAAAAGTACAGGTCTCTAACATTTCCCCAAATGCAGACACATCTCATGGTCGCACTAATATATTAAAAATAATATATTGAAATGAATGGGGACCCACCTGAAATTGGCTTGTGACCCACAGTTTGAGAAACACTGCTATACACACTTACTTGGGAGTAAGTTCCATTAAATTCAGTGGGTCTTGCTTTTGAGTTGGCATACATAGGATCACACTATAAGACACATGTCCTTTATTCTTGGGTATATTTAATTTCCAAAAGAGAAAGTTATAATTAGCAAGCTTCTTTCAAAAAATCCAGTTGAAAGACCATCAGCAACTGGCCTTTTGAATATTTTAAAGAACAACAGAGTACATACTTGTTAACTATCTTTCAAAACATATTAACAGTGTTTTGATTTGAAATTAGCGATGACTGTTCTGTAACTAACAGAATTAACCCCTGCTAATTTTTCAAGTGGGTGCTCCTTTTTTTTTTTTAGCAGGGGGAGAGTAACTGGCCCACCTCACCCCAGCACTGTCTGGTTCTAGTGGCTGTCTGCTGGTATTCATTTGCATCTTTTTAGATTGTGAGCCCTTTTGGGACAGGGAGCCATTTAGTCATTTGATTTTTCTCTGTAAACCGCTTTGTGAATTTTTAGTTGAAAAGCATTATATTATAATAATAATAATAATAATAATAATAATAATAATAATAATAATAATAATAATAATAATTGCAATGGGTAGGGAAGGACCACTCTGCTCGCTCAGAAACGTGTTGGTGAGTCACTTCCAGCCTCCTGGATGACCACCTTCATCCTCATGCAGAGAAAGTGAACAACCAAACACTCAGCAGCATCAAATTAGCCTCCTCTGGGTGGCCAAGTTCTTTTCCGCAAGGCGACCTCACCTGTTCTGTCTGAATCTTGGTGTGTGGGAGCTTGTTCAGCAAATCTTTACGAACTGCTCATCGTTTCTGGGTGAACTCGTTAGGCTCAGCTGCCAAAACTGCCAGTTCTTTACATTTTAATTCCATATGAGGAAACACACACACTTCTAAAGAACAGTTAATTTGCACATGCAAGAGCAGTTGCATTTGTGGCTATGATCAGATGGGGAACAATCCCATAAAATCTCTAAAAAGGCAAAGGTGTGGCAATGAAACACTCTGGTGGTGGTGGTGTAGCATTCCTGCTGAGGCGTCTGTTCTCTGCAGGATAATTCTGCCCAACAGCCCAATCCTAGGTGTGTCTACTCAGAAGTAAGTCCCATTAGAGTCAATGGGGCTTACTCTCAGGAAAATGTGGATGGCATTGGGCTGTAAGACTCTCGTTTTTGTACCTTTAGCTTTCCAGAAATCAAGATCACTGGGAATTTCAGAGAGGCCATAGTGTTCAGCAAAAATTTCCTGCTCTCTCTCTCTCTCCCCCTTCGCGTATTAACAGCCATGTTATAAAACAAGTTCCCATTGAAACAACGTAGTGGTGCCCTCCACGATCTCCTGCTGCAACAAGTTAAAGCTGTCGATCAAGTAATATATGGTTCTTTGCTCTTAAAGCCATCTACGGCGAGACCACCAGTGATTTAATTTTGAAGATGACAAATGCCCCAGCTCCAACTATCTTAACTTCGGACTCTTCAGCCTTAAAGACTGTGAGGTCCTCCCCGGAGGCCATTCGTCAATTGAGACATCATGCCAATTCATCGTTAAGTAATGCACTTGGATGGTACTGTATAGATGATAATGTCTGACTGATCATAAGCGTAGTAAGGCCTTCTATCAAAGCATAATACAGGCGTGGCATGCGCTGCCTAACAACCGTTCGCTTAATGACAGACTGCATATATGATGGTGGTCGAAGCACAATAAAGATGCTCTTAATGAGGCGGGTCCCATAGCCTGCAACAGAGTGTCTGACAACAGAGAGGCTCTTAATGCAAAGAAGAGGCAATCTGTCTCCAGTAGCCCGTGCTGCGAGTAAGCGTCTGGTACTTTGTTCACACAACAAAGGCAATAGATTGTACTGAATGTTCACGTAATGACCTAATTGCATAACAACGGGGATCGGATAATGTATCCCTGTCGTTAAGTGGAGCACACCTGTAAATCTAGGCACCCTAATAGTTAAAACTTGGTGGGGGGGACGACGACAACAAAACACCAGTTATGTAAGGAAGACCCAAGCATATAGACTCCAAGAATGAATAAAATAATGGAGCTTATTAAATTGTTCTACCAAACAAAGCCTAGGAAGACTATTTAGTTTCATCCTGGTACGATGATGCTTGTATTTAATGACTCTTCCTGTGCCTGAAAAGAGCTTTGGGAGGCAAAACTGTAACCAAAGATGGGGAAATGCCCAGCCCAATTTCTTTTAGTATTCTAGTTTGAAAAGCCATGTAATCCGAACTGTCTCTGTTCTTGGAGCAGGCCTTGTAATCCAATCAGCAGCTCAGATAGTCTGATTTTATTTTTTGCTCCAAATACCATTGCACAAGAGAGGCTGGTGGGGATGAAACTCCTCTGAATGGAAGTTCTGAAAGCTCACTGTGTTTAAACAGCATTTTTAGGACGCAGTGAAAATATTCAATGCCACTTTCTCTGCCTTTTGAGCACAGCTCAAACAACATGTATTAGAGACCACAAGATGGTGCTATGTGATTAGTATTTTAGCCTAGCAGCTTTCCAGAGAGTGCCAATGACAGTTGTAACACTTAGGAGTGTTTATGAGCCACTGGGCAGAAAAGTTTTGCATGCCTTCAATGACTGCCTTGGAGATACAGTCTTTCTCCTTCTAAAAGTACTAGCTCTTTTGTGTGCCCATGCGTACCCCATGCACACGCTCTCATAGCACTAGCTGGAATGCATTAGACATACCACCTGGCTAGTACAGATTTAGGGCACAATCCTAACCAGGTCTACTCAGAAGTAAGTCCTGTTTTGTTCAATGGGGGTTACTCTCAGGAAAGTGTGGTTAGGATTGCAGCCTAATTGAAATAGTTTTATTCTTTGCTTCACAGTACAGCTCCCAAGCAGTTGCATCACTAGGGAGGGCTCAGGGGGAGTGCAGAACACACCAGGTGATGTGCACAGGGAGGGTGACACCACTACTGGCCAAAATTTTTTAAACCTTGGAAGTTTTGAATAATACCATCAAGTTATATCTCAATTGATGTGTAATTTCATGCAGAATGCAATGAAACAAACCACATTGAAATAGCTCTATTTTATCAAAAGTTATAACCAAAAAACCACCAAGGGCAATGGACCATCACCACATCTGCCGCCCAGGGCGTTATCTCAGCCACTGCATGGAGGAGATCCATCATAGGGCTGATGCACTGGCCTCCCATGCCAGGTGATGTAAACCCTAGACGCCATGCTTCCCAAGGCATCTATCAATGTCAGTAAGACCATCTTAAAACAAAAAGTAATCATTAAAAATAATTTAAAATGATTATATTGGTAGATATGCAAACATCAATACCTGTAAATGATTATTTATTTATTTGGGCCCTGCCACATGACCAGATTCTTAAAAATATATGCTAAAGGTGAGTGACAACACTGCTGTTTTAAAAAACAGCAACAAAAGGATTTAAATGCGCAGTGTCTCTGGTGCACACAGCCAAGATTGAAAGAGAAGATGAGAAAAATTATCTTACCATTTATAGATGCCAAATATGACATAGCAGGTAGGGTAGTAGACTACCCAAATCCTCAGTGAC
The DNA here is from genome assembly GCF_035046505.1 of Tiliqua scincoides. NCBI lineage: Eukaryota > Metazoa > Chordata > Lepidosauria > Squamata > Scincidae > Tiliqua > Tiliqua scincoides. The sequence continues at coordinate 13,501,957 of NC_089831.1, forward strand.
CCTGCAATCCTATGCATGTCTACTCAGAAGTAAGTCCCATTGTGTTCCATAGGACTTACTCCCAGGAAAGTGTTAGGTTTGCAGCCTGAGCCGCTAACTACCTCTCAGCTTTACCTACCTCACAAGGTTGTTGTGAGGATAAAAAGTGGAGGGAGGACATCAGTGTACTGTACACCAAGCCTGAGCTCCTTGGAAGAAGGGTGTATTGCAATGGTTCTCAAACTTCTAGCGCCAGTTCCCACTTTTTAGTATGAGAATCTGTCAGAACCCACTGGAAGTGATGTCATGAGCGGATGTGACATCATCAAGCAGGAAGAGTTTTGACAATCTTAGGTTGCAATCCTACCCACACTTACCCAGGAGTAAGTCCTATTAAAAGTATAGATCTGTCACATTTCTCCAAATGCAGTCACATACCATGGTAGCACCAAGTCTAACAGATTAAAAAAATTTTTTTAATGGGGACCCACCTAAAATTGGCTCGCGACCCACCTAGTGGGTCCTGACCCACAGTTTGAGAAACACTGGTGTATTGGGTTGCATTCGTATTACATTACAAGAATATAATGCATGAACATGAGCAACCTGGTTTTTAAAGGCATCACTCTGTCATTGATCACAAAGTTTTAAACCCAGTGCCTTGCTAAGAGATGCATTATCTGCAAAGGACAGTCATTTCAAAGGAAAATCCATCCTCATTGGAAGGAATTTTGTGCCCCCTATTTAGAAACTTGCAATGATAAACCTCAGCCATGGGCTGGTATAATTTATAATTTTAAATAGTGTTAAATTTTTAAGGTTCAGCAGTTGCTCCCTAAGCATTTTAGTTTTGGCTGTGAAAAAAAGCTTGGTTAGAGCAGATCCCCCATAAAAAGTACTGGGATCCATATCACATTTTTGCCTTGAAGGCCCTCTAGTGGAGAAGTTTAAGTTTGTGTGCATATCCTGGTCTGAATTTAAATAGGACAGTTGTTCTCATACACATTTAGCACCTGGGCCCACTTTTTAGAATGAGAAATTGTCAGGACCCACCGGAAGTGATGTCATGACCGGAAGTGACATCATCAAGCAGGAAAATTTGTAACAGCCCTAGGCTGCAATCCTACCCACGCTTATGTAGGGTAGGATTATAGTTGCATTGATATCATTGTTAAAGTAATGTATATAGTAGCTTGTTTGATTTTGGCAGTTTGGTTTTGAAGGCCCAATCCAGCACTGATGCAGCTGTGCCAATGGGGCATGCGCTGCACCCTGCGGTGAGGGCACAATCACGGAGGCCTTCTTGATGTAAGGTTCTCAAGCTTTTAGCCCTGGGACCCACTTTTTAGAATGAGACCCATCAGAAGTGGTGTCATGACCAGAAGTGACATCATCAAGCAGGAGCATTTTGAACAATCCTAGGCTGTAATCCTACTTATCCAGGAGTAAGTCCCATTGTTCAAAGCATAGACCAGTGTTTCTTGAACTGGTTTGGACCCACTAGGTGGGTCCCTATTCATTCCAGCATTTTATTTTTAATATATTAGACCTAATGCTATCATGGTATGTGACTGCATTTGGGGAAATGTAAAAGAGGTGTGCTTTTAACAAGCTACTATGTATATTCTTTTAACATTGATAATCAATAGGACTTATGCCTGGGCAAGTGCGGGTGAGATTGCAGCCTGGTTGGCAACCTTCAGTCTTGAAAAGACTATGGTACAAGCCTACAGCACCCTGTATTCCCAGGTGGTCTCCCATCCAAGTAGTAACCAGGCCTGACCCTGCTTAGGTTCTGAGATCAGACAAGATCAGGCACGTGCAGGGTAATTAAAACTGCAGCCTAGGATTGTTCAAAATGTTCCTGCTTGATGATGTCACTTCTGGTCATGGCAATACTGCCGGTGGGTCTCATTCTAAAAAGTGGGTCCTGGTGCTAAATATGTGAGAACCGCTGCTATAGACATAGTATCCTGTTCGCAGTTCAGAGCTGTCACATCTCCGCAGGTGCAGTCACATTCCATGGGAGCATGAAATCTAATACATTGAAATGAATGGGGACCCACCCGGAAGTGGCTCACAACCCACCTAATGGGTCCCAAGCCACATATTGAGAAACGCTGGAGTGGGACTTCCTGGTTCTTAGGCATTAGTGTCCTCCCCCCCCCCACGCCTCTGGGCAGCTTCCACACTGTGGTGGAGCCTGGAGTGCCAGGCAGCCTGCCACTGCTGGGGCCCCCAGCCTGGGCCACCTGCCGCCCTCGAGGCCTCCAGCAACAGCCCTCGAGGGCCGCAGGCGGGCCACTGCCCCCAGGCCCAGCCCAGGCAAGGGGACAAGGCCCATCCCCGCAGAAGGCTCTGGGGCCACCCCCAGGGTGGGCCGTGGCTGGGATGCCCTAGCAACAGGCGGTCACCGGAAGTGCTCTACTCGCCCTCCCCCCGCCAGAAGCCCGGCGGAGCCGCTCTAGCACTCCCCTGCCGGCTCTATGGTGGTCCTCCCCGCCGCTCCTCTCTCCCCCGTCGCTGTGCTCAGAGACGCGCCTCGTACTCTCGCGAGAGCCCGGAAGAGCTGGCGCTGGGCCGCGGCTGCGGAAGCGGAAACGGAAACGTCTTCCTGCGGCATGGCGGCGGTGTGGCTGCGCCTCCTCCTGCTCACCTCGCTCGCGCATTCGCTGCTGGCGGCCGTCGTCCCCGCGCCCCGGCCAGGTCAGTCGAGACTGCTTTCGCCCGCCCCCTTGGGCATTCTGCACGTGCTCCTGTGACATGGCTCCCCCTCTGGGCACTCTGCACATGCTCCTGGGTCCCTCCCTCTGGGCACTCTGCACATGCTCATGTGTCTTGCTTAATGGTTACTCATGTGTCTTGGCTCCCGCCCTGGCACTCTGCACATGCTCCTGGGTCCTGGCTCCCCCTTCTGTGTACTCTGCACATGCTCATGTGATCTGGTTTTCCTTCCAGTTACTCTGCACTTGCTCATGTGGTCTGGCTCCCCCTTCTGGGCACTCTGCACATGCTCATGTGTTCTGGCTCCCCCCTGGTGGGAATGTCTCTGTTGTGCAGTATCACCTTAGGGTGCACTCCTAAGCCCTTATGTCGGGGCTTTCCAGCACTGACATAAGGGCATAGCAGCTCTGAGGGAAGGGAACAAACATTCCCTTGCTTTGAGGAGGCCTCCATGAGTGACACCTAACTGCAGGACGCAGCACATGTCCCACTGGCACCGCTATGCCAGTGCTGGACAGCACTGACATCAGGGGTTGGGACTGCGCCCTTAGACTTTCCAGCAGTGGTTCTCCAACTTTTAGCACCGGGACCCACTTTTTAGAATGAGTATCTGTCAGGACCCACTGGAAGTGATGTCATGATCAAAAGTGACATGAGCAGGAAAATTTTTAATAGTCCTAGACTGCAGTTCTACCCACACTTACCCAGAAGTCAGTCCCATTGACTATCATTGTTAAAGTATACACTTAGTAGTCTGTTCAAAGTACAACTCTGTAACATTTCCCCAAATGCAGTCACATACCATGGTAGCATTAAGTCTAATATATTAAAAATTAAATACTGAAATGAATGGGGACCCACCTGAAATTGACTCGTGACCCACCTAGTGGGTCCTAAGACAGTTTTAGAAACACTGCCTTTTAGAGCATCACCTTAGATGGCTAGAGAGGGTCTGATATCGAATGATCAACTCAGATAAAAGGAGTAAAGGAAAAGGTGAACGCTTAAGGCAGCACAAAATAACTAAGGGCCCAATCCTATCCAACTTTCCAGCACCAGTGCAGCTGCAATACAACCCTGAGGTAAGGGAACAAATGTTCCCATTCCTTGAGGAGGCCTCTGTGACTGCCTCCCCAACACAGGAAGCAGTACATACCCCATTGGCACAGCAACACCGGCACTGGAAATTTGGGATGGGATTGGGCCCTAAGCTGGGTTCTGGATGGAGAGATGAGGAAAAAGTTTACTTGGAGTTAACCCATTTTTGCCCGGCCCACAGGTGTGTACACATTTGGTCCCTGTTGCATATATGCAACGTTGGGCAGAAAGGGCTTAAAAGGCAAGCATAAAACAGAGCACTAATGCAGCTTACTGGGTATTTCATTCTGACTACTCATACTGGTCCATGATCTCGGACCCAACACCCACACCTAATCAGATGGCCTGGTGATCCTTGCTAATGTGCACACTGTTTAGCTAAGCAGTGAGAGCAAATGCAGGATTTTGCTTTTGATAACATTTGAGGGATTAGCTACTGGGGGAAGGGGTCTTTGACTATACTGCTCTTGCAGATCAGTGGGCTTCACAGTCCAGTGCCAAGATCTTTATTTCCAGTTCAGTTTGGAGAGGAAGAGGAAGGGTGAATAATAAACAGCAATAGGGCAAAGATGACTGATGTGTCTGAATGGCCTAACAGGGTTCTGAGTTAACATAGAAGCCTCTTAATGGCTAGAAAGGTCTGAAGTTGGAGAAAATCAGGGATTTACACTAGTTGTATCCCAGACACAATAAGGAAAGAGGAGGTCTGAGCACATGGTATGGTGTATAACTGGTACACAATGGAATTAACCTTTAGGTCTGGGTGCTTTGGGAGGATACCTTTGGCAGCATTGTCATAGTCTGCTAAATGATATTTAAATTTAAGCTGCTGTTCCTTAACAAAAGTGTCTCTAAACCTAGATAAAGATTCCCTGGAGAAAAACCCCCCTGCCGGTCATGATGGCAACAAAGTAGCTTCAGAGAAAAACCCCCCTGCCAGTGATGACGGTAGCCAAGGCTCCCCGGAGATAAACCCCCCTGCCGTTCATGAGGACAACCAAGGCTCCCTGAAGATAAACCTCCCTGTTGGTCATGTGGACAACCAAGGCACCCTGGAGAAAAACCCCACTGCCAGTCATGAGGGCAACCAAAGCTCCCCGGAGAAAAACCCCGCTGCTGGTCATGAGGGCAGCCAAGGCATCCTGGAGGAAAACCCCCCTGCCAGTCACGAGGGCAGCCAAGGCATTCCAAATAATAACCCCGTTGCTGGTCATGAGGGCAGCCAAGGCATCCCGGAGGAAAAACCCCCTGCCAGTCATGAGGACAAGCAAGGCACCCTGGAGAAAAACCCTTCTTCTGGCCATGAGGGCAACCAAGACACCCTGGAGAAAAACCCCCCTGCCGGTCATGAGGACAAGCAAGGCACCCTGGAGAAAAACCCTGCTGCTGGTCATCAGGGCAACCAAGGCACCCTGGAGAAAAACCCTCCTTCTAGCCATGAGGGCAACCAAGACACCCTAGAGAAAAAACCCCCTGCCGGTCATGAGGACAAGCAAGGCACCCTGGAGAAAAACCCTTCTTCTGGCCATGAGGGCAACCAAGACACCCTGGAGAAAAACCCCGCTGCTGGTCATCAGGACAACCAAGGCACCCTGGAGAAAAACCCTCCTTCTAGCCAAGAGGGCAACCAAGACACCCTAGAGAAAAACCCCCCTCCCGGTCATGAGGACAAGCAAGGCACCCTGGAGAAAAACCCTTCTTCTGGCCATGAGGGCAACCAAGATACCCTAGAGAAAAACCCCCCTGCCGGTCATGAGGACAAGCAAGGCACCCTGGAGAAAAACCCTGCTGCCGGTCATCAGGGCAACCAAGGCACCCTGGAGAAAAACCCTTCTTCTGGCCATGAGGGCAACCAAGACACCCTAGAGAAAAACCCCCCTGCCGGTCATGAGGACAAGCAAGGCACCCTGGAGAAAAACCCTTCTTCTGGCCATGAGGGCAACCAAGATACCCTAGAGAAAAACCCCCCTGCCGGTCATGAGGACAAGCAAGGCACCCTGGAGAAAAACCCTGCTGCCGGTCATCAGGGCAACCAAGGCACCCTGGAGAAAAACCCTTCTTCTGGCCATGAGGGCAACCAAGACACCCTGGAGAAAAACCCCGCTGCCGATCATGAGGACAACCAAGGCACCCTGGAGAAAAACCCCGCTGCCGATCATGAGGACAACCAAGGCACCCTGGAGAAAAACCCTGCTGCCGATCATGAGGACAACCAGATTGCGCCGGAGAAGGATGTTTCTGTTGATGAAGATAAGCTGGATTCCCCTCTCACTAATGAGTCTGAGAACAGCCATTTCTTTGCCTACTTGGTGACGACTGCTATTGTTGTCGCGGCCTTATACATCGCTTACCACAATAAACGGAAGGTGAGTGTTTAATGGGGGGGTTGTAACTCACTTGGAAGTAACTCGCTTTGCGAGTCCCAAATTCAATCTCTGGTGGCTCCAGGTAGGGCAATGCAATCCTATGCCTGTCTGCTTGGAAGCATCGCCATTGTTTTTGGTGCCGGTCATGAGACTGTTGCACTCCCAGGATTGCAGCCTAATTTCTGGCAGAGACCCTGGAAAGCTGCTCTCAATCAGGGATGACAGTACGGTGCCTGATGGACCAAGCGTCTGACCTCTGTGCATGACAGCTTCCTAAGGGTCCAATCCTATCCAACTTTCCCGCATTGGTGCAGCTGCAATGTAGCCCCAGGGTAAGGGAACAAAATGTTTCGTTACTTTGAGGAGGCCTCTGAGGCTGCTTTCCCACCTCAGGATGCACCGCATGCCCCATTGGCACGGCTGTACTGGCACTGGAAAATTGGATAGGTTTGGGCCCTAAGTCTCTTTTCTGGAGGAGAGTGTGGCCTGCTTTCTGTGTGTATTAGAACTTGTACAATGATGGCAGTAGTGGAAGCTCTTCCTTCTGAGTTTGTTTGACAGGAGGAAATGGTGCCATCTTTGTTCTTATGAAGGGTTTTTATATTCCTTGCGTTACACATTTTTTCACTGGAAGCTTGTTCAATGGGCTCCTGACTGATGGAACTTCAGAATAGGCTGAAAGCCCAATTCTGTGCATGCCTACTCAGAATCAGTAGGGTGTATTTCCAGGTATGTGTGGATAGGAGTGCAGGCTGAGAAGCATTTTTCTGTGTGCTCTTGCATAGGATGGCTTGTTTTTTAGTTCTGTTCTCCTGGATCTTTGGCAGTAAGCCACCTGTAAACACAGCGTTCTAAGCCATAATAGGGCACGTTCAAAAATATCAGCAGTACCAGGGTATGCTGATAAACCAGTGGGATGGGACAGGGTGAGTGGCCCAAACAGAAATATTAAAGTGGAGAAAAAAATTCAAGTTAATGGTTTTTATTGGGATGTTTCTAAATATTTACAATGCATAACAAATCAGTCATTTACACTAAGTTCCCAAGTGACGAACTGGTTCTGTCATGGAGATTGTCTGGAAGTTGGAACACATGGAAGTTGAAGCAGTTGGCTCTTGCAGGCTTAGTGCTACCATGCCTGCACAAAAGCAACACAAAGGACGACTGGGCCTATGTGAGTGCTAATGTGGTGTCCCTGACTCAGATACCCGTAACTCGGGGACCCAGCGTACATTTCCCTTACGCAGTTCGGATTTTTAAGAAAGAACTGGAGGTGTGGAAATCTGCTAACAGGCAGATTTTAGCTCCAGTGGCTCCTGGTGAGAATTCTGGCAGGTGCTGCTTTTCTCACCTCTCTAACAAGCTGCAGTTCTGTGTGTCAGTTAAAGGTAAAGGAGTTTGGGCCACTTCCTAGCTGGTCTCTCTGTGGTTAGGTTGTTTGTGGACCCAATCCTGTCCGTCTTTCCAGCACTGATGCAGCCGCAATGCAGCTTTCAACGAAGGGAGCAAACATTCCCCTACCTTGAGGAGGCCTCCATGACTACCCCCACCCCACCGCAGGTTGCAGCGCACACCTGTTGGCGTGGCTGCATCAGCGCTAGAAAGCTGGATAGGATTGGGCCCTTTCTCATAAATGTGGAGGGAAGGAGGACCTTAAACTAACATGATGGTGGTGTTATTGAAAATGCTCTACCTAAAGTCAGGGTGCATCCCATTTGTAGAAAACCAATACATTCAGTATATATAAAACCAGTATATTCAGTATATATCTTATGTAACAGGTTGGTTACCTTAGTGTGGTGCTTGTGTTTGTGGACATTAACTCCTATTTGTCGTGCAGTTACCTCCTTTTTTTTAATCCATCTTTTGGCACTAACTGAAGGTTGTATTAACATAAAGGTTAACCAAAATTCTTTTTTCCTTTCAAAGATAATTGCCTTTGCCCTGGAAGGAAAGAGATCGAAGTTACCCCGCAGACCCAAATCCAGTGACTATCAACGACTGGATCAAAAGGTAAGCTCAGTGGTATTGTGACTTCTTAGCAACCCCTCAGTGTTTAGTTTCACTGTTTCATTCATTCATTCCCTACTTTTATTTATTGACTGCTTTTCTCTCTATACGGGGACTTTCAGCCAAGACTGATCCCCAAAGCATCTTACCATTGCCATCTGCACATGTTACGAGTGAGGGGTCTAGACTCCAGGAGAGTGTACGTACAAAAGGAACTGAAGGTGTGCTCAGGTACTTGCTGATGGCAGTGATGTCAGTGTACATAAAGAGCCTCCCTCTTGGGATCTCCAGACTATTGTTGTTTGTTGCGTATTCAGCTTACCAAGGTCCACAGATGTTGGCTTGGCTTACTAGTGAGTCATTTATTGTTGCCTCCAACTCCATCTCTTTTCCCAAGTCCTCTAGAAAATACAGATGGCTTGGGAGAGAGGCAGGGGCTTCCCTCATTTGCACTGGGATAGGGAGGCAGTAAAAAACAATGGGAGCCTTGCCTGCTACTCAGGAGGGATTCCTGGTGTTTCTTATCTTCCCAAAAATGGCAGTGGAGATGAGTTGTCTTGGCAAGGAGTGGTCACATGTGTTGCAAGGAATGTTTTGTTCACCAGAGCACTGTGGGCATTCACCCCTGGGGAGGAAATTTGTGAGCACCAGCTGTCTAAAATTGCTGCAGTTTACCTGCAGAGTACCAAGGGGTAGCAAGCACATAGCAGCAGATCTATAATCTGGTGCTGTGCATTGCCTTCCCCTGTTAATAAATCAGTGCTGAATTGCGGGTTACTAGCATGACATGTTGGACAGATATACTGTAGTGAAAGCCATCCAGAGGATACAGCTGTTACAAAAGGCAGCTGCAATACTGTTAATGGGGATATACTATTAGAGCCATGTTACGCCCCTGCTCTCCCAGCTGTGTCGGTTGCCAGTTTGTTTCCAGGTGAAATTCAAGATGTGGGTTATGACCATTAAGTTCTAAAATGACTTGGGACCAGGACTGTGTCCCCAAACTCTTAAGGTTGATTGGGGAACCTTTTTGTATGTCCTATATTTGTCTTGGGTAAGATTAAAGGGGGCTAATGGAAGGGCTTTTTTGGTGGTGGCTCCCTCTCTATGGCATTCATTCCCTGGGGAGGTTCACTGATCTCTTTGTTCATTCCATTGCACCCAGAAAACTTACTTTTTTGTTCTGGATTTTCCAGCATATGTAAGTTTCTGGCTCTACTCTTGCCCCTTGTTGGTTTTATGGTGCTCTTAGCCACCACAACTCTCTCTGAGAATAAGGCAGGATATATCCTTTAACATTTAAATGGAAACAGTTAAGTAAATAATATCCCCTTTGATTGATTGATTGATTGATTGATTGGATTTGTATTCCACCATTCTCCCCGAAGCGCACCCAAGGCGGCTAACAATCAAGTTGAAAAATACAGATAGACATTAAAAATACAAGACATTTAAAAATAAGATAAGATTTTATATTTTATCTTTTATATATATATATAAAAGATATATATATCTTATATATTTTATTTTATATTTAAAGATAAAATTTTATATTTTATCTTATATATATATATATATATATATATATATATATATATATATATATATATATATATATAAAATTTTATATTTAAGATAATAAGCAGCATAAGTTATAAATTTATAACAACAGCCCTTATGGTGCCTCGAAGGCTTTCCTGAATAAAAAAGTCTTCAGGCCCCGCCGGAACGCTAGTAATGAGGAAGCTGCTCTCAATTCAAAGAGGAGGGAATTCCATAGTGCAGGTGCCACCACCGAAAAGGCCCTGTTTCTGGCCGCCATTCCCTTCACCACTCTCAGTGACGGCACAACCAACAGGGTCCCTTCCGATGACCTTAGAGAACGGACCGGATTATCTGGAAGAAGGCGGTCTCTGAAATACGCTGGTCCCAAGCCGTTTAGGGCTTTAAAGGTTGGTCTTTTCCTAGTTGGTTTGCACCTCAGCTGCTGTGGAAACAGGCTGGTCTTCGCCAATTGATTTCAGTCTCCTTTTCTTTCCTCTGCAGATCTGAGGCACACTCAGAAATCCCTACACGATGCTGGGTGTGGAATGAGGACTCCTCTTGAACACGAGCACAAGGAATTGGGGGGAGGGGGTATGATCCTGCCTTCTATTAATACAGCCCAATAAAGCATCCTGCTGTCCGCAAGAGGAAGAAGGAATAGAGGTGCTTTCACCTGTGCACATGCCCTTTGGTTGTGCTCATGCCTCAGCTTTTATGGCAAAGTCCTTGGAGGTTTGTCCCCCCACCCACCCACCTACTTGAAGTTGGACTGTTTTCTCCCAAACTGTGATGTTATAATTCAATAAGGAATGGTATTCTTTTGTTGTGTGTGTGCCCAGATGCTGTGATTTCTCACCTTCTGCTGTATCGACACAGAGCGCTTTGTTGAGGAGGCATCTTGCCTGTCCAAGGAGCAGGTAGTCTCCTCCTGGAATCCCAGAGTTGTCTTGTAACCAGCGTGGTGGGGTCGTGGTTGACTTGATGAAGGCTCTCAGCCGCTGTCCACAGTGCTGGAGCCAGGAGCTCTCTTGGTACGCCATTGTGCTCATTGCGTTGTGTCTTGGCGGGCAGGTTTGGGAGATGAAGGTTCAATATTTGCCTGCCTTTGTAGTAACATGAAAAGATGGTGTAGGCACCAGCCACCTGCACTTCTAAGTTCTGTTTTGGTCAGTTGAACCATCCATTCCTGATTTATGAGATGAAAAGTCAAATGATGCAGCGTATGCTCATGTGAACAAATTGGTCTCGGGATGTTTTAATCCTCTTCTCCCCCCCCCCACTCCCCTCAAGTGCCAAGCTTATTTGAGAAGGAATTTTATCTGACTATAGTGCCATATCCCCATTACCAATGTTCCACGAGTGTGGCCTTGGCGCAGGGTCTGTTCCAATCCGCTGCAGACTGCAAAGTTTCCTGGGGACTTGCCAGGGATAAACTGTTTATAAATTCTTGCCTTTTAGCATCACCCACCTGCCATTCTACTCTCACTTTTGAACCCAGGAGTTTTTGATTGCTTTTGCACACATCGAAACGCCTCTGTTCACTTTAAAGCCCCGGTTGTGGGGGCATCACTTCTAAATCGTAAAGAGCACTTGTGTGGAAATGGATTGTGTTGTTGCACTGCAAAAAATGGTAGTTTTGTGTCTTGTACTATTGTTTTTTTAATTCTGTGGGCAGCGCTGTTGTTTTCTCAAACCAGTGAATATAGGATAAGTGTCTTGATAATTCCGCAGGTGAGCCTTTTCTCCTAGTTGGTAAAATGAGTTTTAAGTGTTTTGCACATGTGTTTTGCATCCTTTTAGGCTTTCTTTCTTTCGGTGATAAGGAAAGCAGAAAACATGGATGAGAATCTAAGGTCCACCTCAACATTCCTTTGCTCCTCTCAGCTTTCTTAACTGAGAAACAATTTAATGTAATCTCTTTAGGACTCGTGCACCTCTTAAGCCTCTCCCACCAATAGAGACTCCCTCACATGAGCCTTTCTGCCATTCTGTTTGGCATCTTCTGCAGGCAGAAAGGGACAGAGGCCTGATTTTCTAAGGCTTGGATCTCCACATGCAGCAGAATGAGTTGTGGAATGGACTGTACCATGTTAAGATCATTGATTGTTTCCCTTTACAGAGTTCTGCCTGCAAAGAGAAAGCTGCCCCATGCCATGTGGGGCTGCAGCAGTGCCGAAAATGGCTGCCACTGCATCCTGTGTGCTCAGCGGGCAGCCCCGGCGGCTCCTTGGGAGAAGGGGACTTTCATCGCCTTCCCCCAGGAAAGGCAGATAGCCCCACAGTGGGGCTACTTGTTTCTACGGCAACCCAAGGGAATTGGGTTCCTGAATAGATCCAAGTAGAATTAAGAGCCTTCGTGTCAGGTTGGCGGCCTGACACAGAGGCTCAGGATCTGGTGGAGCAAAGCCTCACACCTGCCCCGCTCCCTCCCCTGGCACACCTCCCTGTCCTGGAACGCTTCCCCCCACATCCCCACCCACCTCTCCACTGCCTAGTGGTCCATATGACCAAGCTGCAGAGTGCCAGTGCTTCACTGGCGCTAACCCAGCATCGAGCTTGCGCCAGCTCTCCACCGACGCTGAAGGCTGCAAGCACTCCTTACAGACCATTCGCGACAGTGTGTGCTGGCGATGAGTGCCGGCGCGCACTGCCAACGATTAGGCCCAGAGTCTATCCCGTTTCTTTGCCTGCTGTGCAGGTTTTAATTTGCAGGGAGGTTACCGCAGTTTTGGTTTTTGCCTCCTCTACTGCCTGACGGGGCATAGTCCATGCTACAACTTCATTGTTCTGTCTGCATGTGTAATCCAGACCTGGGTAACTTGAGTTGCGAAATTAAGCTTCCAAATTACACAGGAATGATGGAAAACGTTCTGGGTATGGAAGCGCACGCAAACCAACTGGTTTATACATAGCTTCAGGAGATAATCGTTAGAGATTGCTGGAGACCAGTACTCTAGGCTATTCCCACACCAGTAGATGTCTCACTGCTTGCAGTCAGTCAGATTATTCCCCTTATTCCAACAGAAATGTTTTATGTGCCTGGATGCAACAGAATTGAAGGCGTGGAATAATGCTGTCATTGTGCTTGACATACAATCCTGTGTGGTGTTTCCTGCTTTCTCTCATCATAAGAAATCTGTGGGAAAGGTTCTTTAAAAATAAAATTAATAAAGTTCTTAATATATTTTGTGGTATTTTGACTTCCAGCCAGACGCTAACGTTTATCAACGTTGGTGATGATGAAAGGGTGATGAAAATTCCCTTGGTTCTCCCTGTTGTGTTCACACTTTTAAACCAAAAACTCCAGTGAGTTCTGTGGCTGGTTAACTTTCTTTGGAAATGTTTCTGGTGCTCCTCTAAGCTTCCTACCCTGTTTGAGTTGACAGATGTTTGTTTTCTAGCAGCTTGAAAATGAGACACTTTAAAAGTTGAGACTTGTTTTCAGTCTCTTTATGATTTTCTTTTCTTTTTTGGCCTATGTGGTAAATTGAATAAATGGATACACCAAATCTTCTTTTGTTGTTGACCGTGACACATTGCTGCAACTTCCAAATTATCCTAACTGGGATAGAGATGATTGTGAGACAAGAAGGGTTTGCAATAAAATATTGCACTCTATGTCTTTTCCTAGGAGTGAGTTTCACTGAATTTTGGATGGGTTACTTTAATTTTTTTTGCGTCACACTTAGGTTACAGGGGCTGGGTGGGCATTTTCACCCTGGGTGAGGAAATTCACCCAATTTTACAATGGAACTGTCTCTATTCCCAGCCCACTACTTTCCCCCTTTTATCCCTTATTTTTCTCTTTATCGATTTTCAATCTTGTCAAATCTTGAAAGTTTTTCCCCCCAATCTAGCTGTTTTTAAAAGCTTGCCCAATCTGTATTTTTTCTGTCTTTTTCTTACTGAAATATTAGCAGGTTCATTCCTTCTCTCCCCCTGACCCATTTCCAATTGTGTCAGCATTTGTCAGGCAGGAAGAGGAAGTTGCAGTGGACAGTGATGCCTTTCTAGGAATCCAGAATCTTAACCCATAGTTTCCCCAAAAAAGCAAGTGGAGTATACACAGTAATAGAAGAGAGTGACTCCTGTTAGCTTTAAACAGTTATTAGAACTTTTATTCTTTTGGGGTGTGTGTGTAAGTTTTGAAACTGTTCCCATTTGCTGAGTCAATACCCAGAAACCTTTCTTCATGTGCTCGCAATCCAGCCAGCACACAAGCACCAATGCAGAAAAAGAGGGATAGATCCCATTCTAACAACCTGATGGGCTATTTATCTGACTAACTTGCATGCCTTTTGAAAATTTTCCCCCCACTATCCATATGGAGGAGGAATGCTGATTTTTAAAAGCCTGTCCCTTGGAATTCGGAGAGACCAGTTCCCTTACAACAGTGATTGTCAACTTTTTTCATCTCATGGCACATTGAGGAGGCGCTAAAATTGTCAATGCACACCATCAGTTTTTTGACGGTTGCCAAGGTGCACCTCAGTCATGCACTGCTGGCTGGGGACTCCCATCCCCCCAATTGCCCTATTAAGATATGACCCTCCCCCAGACTCCCATGGCACACCTGCAGACCATTCATAGCACACCCATATGCCATAGCACAGTGGTTGAAAATCACTGCTGTATAAGGAAATCACATGTTACATAGCTTGGGTTGCTGCCTTCTTAACAGGGTTCTAGTGGGTTTTAAGGGCTCAGCGAGAAACTGAAATTCAGCTGCTTAAATCTTTTCCTGGCATGACATACAGTGAAGGTGATAAATGTCACCTGCAGATTAGTTGCCTGTTGTACTATGAAGCAGGAGGGACTCCTTGTGCAACATCTTGAGCAAGGTCTTTGTGAGTATGATGCATGGGCAGTACTGAAGCCTGTGCAATGTACGCAGGTCCAGAAGACTTCCTTCTTGGTTAAATAGATGTATATAACGCTGTTTATTTAGGTTCATGTTAGTACAGGTTCCTGTAACAATCTTTGTTGCATGGAAAGAGAAGTTTAGCTTGTGGGTGGATTCTCTGCTGGGGCTTTACCTGTGATTAGCAAATGTGCCCGTTGAACAGGACAAAAACAGCATAGACTTCCTGGTGCCAGGAGCACAGTAGCTGGCAGGAGGCCAGTTGTTTGAAGAGAATCCAGCTGACTTTAGCTTGGAGGCTGACAGCCAGGTTGATAATGTCACCTGATAGTGCTTGCCTTCTAGTGTAGGAACTGCCCTGAGGCCATAACCCTCTGGGGATCCCCTCCTGTGATTGCTTGAGTAGCTCAAGCATGCCCAACTGTTGGCCTCTTAATGGGCCCATTGGCCGGAATTGGACCAGACTAATCAAAAGGACCTGCCTCTCAGATGCGGTGTAACAGACAAGCAGGGCGTGCATGTGGGCCAGAGTGGACTGTACCACTTCAGAGCGCTGGTTGGGGATGTATGTTCATGCATGCAACTAGGAAGGCTCTAGTGGAGCTGGCTTCAGCTTTGGGTGTGCTCCCCTTTTGCTTTGGGAAAACAGGTGTGTGCGCCAGCCACCCATTCTCCCCTCTCCCCCCCCCCCCCCGGAATCAGGACATGGATGGGTGACTATCCTCCTCCACTACTGTGAGTGCCTGCTGCTGTCAAGTGCTCCCCACTGCCTCCTAGTAAGTTTCCCTCATTGGGTTCTTGGCTACCTTACCACCTAATGGCTGGGAGGAGCAGGATTTGCACAGTGGCTCTGGGGGAAGCAATCAGCTTCTGCCACAGTCTCCTGAGGAGCCAGCTAGGCATCCGGAGCTCAGTGGGAACCAGGTGGCAGTTGCAGACTGTCTTCTGTCCTTCCCTTGTGCTAATTAACAATCCTCACCTACAATGTTAGAGCGTCTGGAAACTGTAAAACGGCAGTGAGCGAAGAATTTTCATCTCCTCTAAGCCTGTGCCCACATCCTCTTCCTTGCCCTTGTAGCCTGCTTCCCTTTTATACAGTGTGTGTGTTTTAGGTAAAGCACACTTTCGCTTTCAGCAGAGAACTCGTGCCCTTTTTATCAACTGTCTACAGTCCAAGGCAAACAAAGCCAGCTGCTAGTTGATCTGATTAGCTGGAGCTTATTAGCAAAGCTCAGACAGACTTTTGCCCATGTGCTAAGGTCGCTGTGCACAGAGCTGAGCAGTAAAGAGTCAACACTGGGTGAGAGCCCCTTGCCTGATTCTAAGGGGCGCAGTGGCTGCATTGCTGAGTCTTCATTGGTGGAAAGTTGGGGCGGAGGAGGAAACGCCTGCCGCGGTTCCCAGCTGCTATTTTGTTTTCCTTCCTGAGAGAAGCAGGAACCTGGTGCTGTTCCATCATGGGTGAAACATGGCACCTTGGGTGGGCTGGCCCAGCCTGCCAGCAGAGTCCTAAGAGCAGAGTCTTAGGGTCCGTTGCAGGATCCTAACAGCCAGTGCGATTTATTTATTTTGATGTATCTTTAATCTGCTTTTCCATGCGGCTTACAACACGACAATGAAAAACAGACACAACCTGAATATCTGACTAGGATGTGGGTGTCCAAATCCCCCCTTAGATACAAAGCAAGCCAGTCATTGCCTCTCAGCCTTCCCTGCCCCACAGCCTCAATGTGAGCTCCTTCAAAGAAGGGAAGGACAGTAAATATATATAAAAATTAAAAAGTACAATCAACAAAGAAAAGTGGTTCATGATCTGCGCAACTGACATCACAAACAGAGTGCAAAGTGGTGCAAGGATAGCTTGCCTCGCAAGGGATTGATGTGAGCAAGTGCAGACTTGCCCTAACTGAAAAGGAATGTTGTCTCTAGCATTTTAGCTGGAGGTGATTGAGGCCTTTAAAATAATACTGGTGATTGTATTTATTGCAGTTTCCTCCCTGGGACTTGCGCTCATGACTACAATTTTAGACCACAACACAGTAAGCCATAATGACATAAAACACCGCAAAATGACATTATGTGTAAATTATACAAATGTATATAATACAATGCCCAGTAATTTCTTATTCCCTGGAGTTAAATTTCTTATTCCCAGGCTGGACCAAAAAGTCTTTTTGAGATGGGAAGGGTCAAATATAGAAACTGTTTTGGAGATTATATGCGTTCCACCTTTACAACCCAACTTTTAACTAGCAAGCTACATTGTGCTTTCTAACGGCAACAAAGTTCACGGTGTGGCATTGAGCCATCTCAGTCTTGGCATGTCCTGCATTTCCACACAAGGAAGGAGTGAGGCGAGGAGGTAGAGTGTTGGGTTCCTGCCTTCTTTGTGGTTTCTTTTGGAGGGGACAGTGCCAATGTGGCTACTCCTATTATCTGCCCATCTCCTTGAACAAAGAGACCTGCTGGATCAGGCCAAAAGCCTATCTAGTTCAGCTTCCTGTATCTCACAGTGGCTCACCAGATGCTTTAGGGAGCACACAAGACAACCTGCATCCTCTTGCCACTCCCGTTCATCTGGCATCCTGAGGACGCCTATTTCTAAACCAGGAGGTTGCACATGGTGTGTGATCTATGATGGGCTTTTCTTCCAGAAATCTGTCCAATCCCCTTTTTAAGGCATCTAGGCGAGGAGTTGCCACATTCTGTGGCAAGGAGACTAATGACATGCTGGGTCAAGAAATATTTACTGTTGTCTGTTCTAACTCTCCCGACACTCAATATTAGTGGATGTCCCCTGGTTCTGGGGATGTGTGAGAGGGAAAACATCCCACTATCCATCACCTGCATGATTTTGTACAATTCAATCTTAATCAATCCGTCCTTTCCTGTGCCTGTCTCCTTGAGTCCTTTCGTGTGCATGGTGTCTGCTTGCTGGGAGAAAAGTAAGATCATGATCCAAGGCATGTCTCCTTTGTGAGAAGGGGTACACCTCTTTCAGCATGGTAGTGATAAAACAGGGCATCTCTTTGCCACCTTGGTGTACACCTCTGGCTTCACAGCGGACTGCAACTTTCCAGCTAATCCGGGTCATTAAACGGGCAAGTTCAAGGTGACGTTCCTCTCCTTTGAGAAGCTCCTGTAAGGCCCCAAGGAACATGGATTCCCATCGATTGATGAAAGCTGCGTAACCTGAGAATCCCAGAGAGAAGAATGTCAAGCACCATGCTTTCGGTTCGCTGGAAAATTCCTTCTAGCACCTGTATTTCTCTGCAGAAATAACCCTCCAGCGCATGAGGCAGAATGCCAAGTGCCCCCACTTAGTCAAGGGTACATAAGCTGCCATGCTTCCTCCCAGTCTTTGAATTTGAAAAGAAGGGAATGGAGTGGAAGTGGAGATGGTGCTGGAGCAGAATGTCTCCAATGGTCCAGCCCATTGTTCTCCTTCCCTCCACTCCCTGTTCTGCTACATTTCCTCTTCATCCATGGAGCCACAGTGGTGGGCGGGTAGATGGAAGTGATCAATGAGGATCTACAGTGCTGCCTGCCTGGCCGGCTGCCCCCACCAAGCCTCTGCCCAAGGTACTATCTGGCTTTCTTCTAGGAGACATTAATTGTTCCAAGCTGCAATTAATAACTAGATAATTAACAAAAGATAATGTCATGTTCATTCTTAGGCAGCAATCCTATACATGCTTTCTTGGGAATAAGCTCCATTGAACTCAATGGAATATATTTCAGAGTAAGCATGCATATCAAGAGTTGGGCTGTTAGCTTTCCTTACCTGGACAAGAGGCAAACATTACTGCTGTGTTTTCTGGGAGGGAGAGATAGTGGGAGAAACTGTCGGTCTGTGGTTCAGCGCTGTCTGTCTCCACCCACACACCCGGGTCAATTTTTTTTCCACGACAGGCCTGGAAGATTGTTATTAAAAATAATAAATATGTATCCCTTCCTTCCTCCAAGGAGCTGAGGGCATCTTAAACAATTCTTTCCCCTCCTTGACCTCACATTAACCTTTTGAGGTGGGGTAGACAAAGAGATGGTTGCTGGCCCAGCGTCACCCACTCAGTTTGAAAGCTGGAGGATGGGGAAAGGAAGGCTTTCAGAGCTGTCCTGAATGCTGCACAGGGCTTCACCTGCCCCTGGAATGGCTCCGGAGGGCAGTGGTGCCACCCCCACAAGGCCCACGGGCATGGCACCTGAGCTTTTTGCCCCCCTGCTCCCCACTGATGCTACCTGGTAAGGGGAGGCAGCATTTGGTGTGGCAGGGCACAAAAAGGGGGTGGAACGTTTGTCACTGTGCGTGATGCTGCAGGAGGTCTTGGGCTTGGCCAGGAAGACGAATTCATGGAGACTAGATGTATCAATGTCTATCAGTGGTGATGGCTAACAACCTCCATGTTTTATTCCATGTTATGCTACGAAATACAAGCTTTTGAGTAGGGGGAACAAGAGCTGCTTGTGGGCTTCCCAGAGGTCACTTTGGGGAGCTGGATGCTGGAAATGATGGGCCTTCGCCCTGATCCTTCTTAGGTTGGGAGTTCTCATTCCATCCTCCTGCTCCCCACACACACTTCCCCCCCTTCTTCCTGGCCCACAAATTCAAGCCTTTTTCTTTGCAGTCCTTAGGATCTAAGATCTAGGATCCTAAGAGATCCTAAGGACTCAAATTCAAGCCTTTTTCTTTGCAGTCCTTAGGATCCAGATCTAGGATCTAAGATCTAGGATCCTAAGAGATCCTAAGGACTCAAATTCAAGCCTTTTTCTTTGCAGTCCTTAGGATCCAGATCTAGGATCTAAGATCTAGGATCCTAAGAGATCCTAAGGACTCAAATTCAAGCCTTTTTCTTTGTAGCCCTTAGGACTAGAAAATCCTTAGTTGCAGCCTTAGGGCTGTGATCTTTCAGTTGCAGTCCTTAGGACTAGAAAAAAATTTTTTTCTCCTGTAAAGAAAGCTTAGATTCTCAAAATGCTCAGCTCTATGCTTGATATTATATGTTATGTTGGCAACCTTCAGTCTCGAAAGACTATGGTATTGCGCTCTGAAAGGTGGTTCTGGAACAGCGTATGACTTGCACATCATAATAGCAGGATATATACAATTCTAGATTTTCCTTTCTGCAGCTATGACTCAGCCACTGGAAAAGACTGAAGGTAGATCAAGTGCCGTGCATCTAGGAAATGCAATAAAGTTTATGTAGGAAATTTCTTGGTGGAGAAAAGGAGGGAATTCCTGAAGACAAAGGGGCAAGAAGTCGATACTTCCCCTTTCCTTAACCTTTGGGCACTTGAGTCAGAATGAAACTCAGCTGACTAGTGGCTGGGTGAATGGGTAGTTCCTTAATGTGGATATCCTTTAGTTAGGTAAGAGTCACAGGTGTTTTGAGTAAATTAGCTTTGATACACTGGATGACTGTGCCAAGGTGTGTCTATGACACAGTGAGCAAATTAAATGCTCCAATTCCAGTAGGGTAGCCCCAGGCAGAGAGCCTGTAGCTCAGTGCCAGATCACATACCTTACATGGAAAAAGCCCCAGGTTTTCTCCCTGTCATCTTCAGGTAAGGATAGGACAAGATCCCCCTACTGGAGAGCTGCTACCAGTTAGCGCTGACAGTTCTGAGCTAGACGGCCCAGTATTCTGATAGAGACTGCAATCCTAACCACACTTTCCTGAGAGTAAGCCCCATTGAACAGAATATGGCTTACTTCTGAGTTGACCTGGTTAGGATTGTGCCCTTAGTATGGCAGCTTTCTGTGTTAGCAAAAAAAAAAAAAGTCTCCCTTGTTACTACTATTTTACACGTTAAAGTTAAAATCTCATCGCTCCGAATATTACCTGAATGAAGAAGATTTTGGGCTTTCCAGCCAGTCTGTGACACCTTTGGGGTGATAATGCCTGGAAAATCTGCAAAAGGCGAACAGGTTGGCCTTCACAGTCAAAGATGACCCCTTCCTCTCCGTGACTAGATAGGACGCTTACAAAATAGTCTCCGTGATCCGCGTCGCATTCTAGAAAAGGGAGACAAGAGGCACATCAGCTATCAGTGTGCAAGTCACCTGACAGTCGGCAATCAGGGACTGGACCATCCATGAGGCTGGCTGAGTTGGTTGCCTCGGGTGGCATGGTGCCTTTGCAGCAACTGTCACCCTGCACATGCCTGATCTCATCTGATCTCGGAAGCTAAGCAGGGTCAGGCCTGGATAGTACTTGGATGGGAGACCGCCTGGGAATACCGGGTGCTGTAGGCTTATACCATGGTCTTTCGAGACTGAAGGTTGCCAACCATGGTGCCTTCTTTCTGTCCAGCTACCTGACTCCAGTCTTCTTGCGTCCTGGCATGGAAAAGGAATACGAAGAGGAAGTGGGCAGGAGAGGAGTGTGGTGGGCTAGAGCATCTCTGCTGAGCTGACATCTTTGGGGGAGGAATCACATTTTTTAATTCCCCCTGACATTTAAAAACTTAGCATAAAGTAGTGAATCTGTCCAGTGAGCAAAGGCTGAATTGAAACCTGATGTGTTAGCTTTTAATTTGCAGAAACACACTGGGATTTTGGGGTATTATATAGTAATTAAAAAAAAATTACCTGCAATTCAAAGTGGTACAGTCCTTTTTACTGCCACATTTTACTGCAGGGTTGGCATCACTGGGCATCTTCCACAGGCCCAGGGCTAATCCCAAAGACCATCCCTGTACCCATCGCCTTTGTGGGGTGGCAGCAAAGTGACTCTTTGGCCGCAATCCTAACCCATTTTCCAGCACTGACATCAGGGCACTGCAGCTCCGAGGTGAAGGAACAAACATTCCCTTACTTTGAGGAGGCCTCTGTGAGTACCACCCAACTGAAGGATGCAGCACACATCCCACTAGCACAGCTATGCCAGTGCTGGAAAGTGGGTTAGGATTGCACCCTTTGGGGCTCACCTGTCTAGGAAGGGGTCCACAGAGGGCAGGCTTCCAAGGACCCCTCAATCCTAGAGCCAGCCATCCCTGATGGCATGTGTAGACCCAGCCCCGCGAATCCACCCCCTCCAATCATTCCTGCCCAGCAACGATCACCCACCCCCCAAAGAGAGAGTGACACGAAGGCAGAGCCCAGCGCATACCTTTCTTGTAAACGTCTTCTATTTCCTTTGCTGTCAAGTCATAGCACAGTTGCACCTCGTAATTGCAATCAGACAATGTCTTACAGAGCCTCTTGGCCTCCTTCTCGGCCCCCTGCCTGGGCGAGAGCTTCTGGGATGTGCTCCTGTAGAAGTCATAATTGACAATGACAAGAGCGCGGCTCTTTTTCGGACTCATGCTGGCAACGTCTTCGCTGCTACCGGGCGGAGTTGTGTGCCTGAGCGCTGAGCTTTTAAAGGCTGTTGATATGCTCTATGCAATCTTTGCCTGTTGTGACTCAGAAAGAGGTGGGGCGGTTATAAAGAAAATGTTATGTCCTGTTGGATTACGGGACAGGTGTGAGAAAGACTGCTGGTTATACGCTCCTGATTGCAATTATTCATCAAGAAAATGATGAGTGATACACAGGGCTGGTTCACACTTTTTACTACATAGATCTACTCTAAACCCCACTTGCCTCTCCTCCATTCACTTCCTCTTCTGCACTCTTGGCCTCTTTGAAATCGGGGGGGGGGGGCCAGGAGGAGAAGAACAATAAGCGGGGTGTGCATTGGGAACCCCCTTGCCAATCCATCACCTGCGTCAGTAGGCCTCATCAATGGGCCAGCCCTGTGAATGAAACCATGATGCATGTACAACAATTCCAGGAGCACAGTGGCACCCACCTTCTGGCTTCCTTTGGAGGAAAGAGCACTGGTGACTTCTAGTGTGTCTGCCATGTTTGCTTTCAGATGCAATCCTAAGCACACTATCCTGGGAGTAAGCCCCACTGAATACAATGGGGCTTAATTCCAAGTAGACGTGCAGAGGATTGGGCTGTTAGTTACAAATATCCATTAGTTGGAGAGGTGAATTATTCCAAGGGTAGGTCCTCACTTACAGTGCTCCCGGTTTGCATGTACAATGTTCCAGGTTCAATTTCTGATATCTCTAAGGATGGGCTTGGAAATAGCCCTGGGCAGCTGGTGCCAGTTAATTTTGACAAGTTCTAAGCGGGAGGGTCAGGGATGTGATTCAGGAGAAAGTAGTTTCCTTTGGCCACTGCTGGTAGTGGAAACACAAGCCTGTTTTGCAAGCCCTTCTCAAGGGAGTTGCATTGGCACTTTCTCCTTTTTCTAGGGGATCCTTGATGGGTGGAAGAAGGAGCGCTGGTGGGGAGGGGTTGCCAGGTTGCAATGGCCAGTGTAAAAATTGTGCTCTGTTTGCTTTTCACACTCAGAACCCCAGCTGAAGCACTGGCAACTGTAAAGGCCAATGCAAGGCTGGAATTCATCTCCTGTAACCATCAGCCGACTACTTTGGATCTCCCAGGGAGCTTTGGGTCTCCTGGGAGCTGCCTGTGTACTCACTGAGCTGTTCCCATAAGAAGCCAGGAGAATTTGGACTCAGAACAAAGACCTCAGCCACTGCACCTGCCGATTTTATGAGAACAGGGCAATAAGACCTGTGTCAGCTTCCAAGTCCCTGGCTATATTTGTGCTTCATGTGTACCAATTAAGCTGTACTTGCTAGATAGCCCCTCTCCCTAATGAGGGGAACATGTCTTGCTGACATCAGTCCAGCCGGTTATCCCTGTACGTGTTTGATAACAGACGATGTGACTCAAGTAATAGTTTGCTATATATCATTTTGCTGTCACTAGTTTATTCCATACTAATAAGCACTGATTTTCCAAGAAGTGAGCGCCCAGCCTATATAATCTTGCTATGACTTAGCTCATGAGAGAGATGTGACTTTCAACACTAGCACACCACTGTGTCGCTCTGTGAGCCTACCTGATAATACTTTGTAAGTTTTGCTGTGCTTTATATCAGCAGTGCCCAAACTTTTTAGCACAAGGACCCACCTAGGCTGACCAGATTTTTTTAAAAAGGTAATCTAGAAATAAATAAATATATGCATACGATATACTACTATATAAATATAAATAAAAATATACAATAAAAATAATAATATATAAATAAAAAGTACATCTCTAAGAAATATATATATAAGACCTTCAAACTTTATCTCTCTATATTTATACATGCTTGCAAACTGCAGGAGCTCAGCCTCTTGCAGGGCAGTTAGTAGCTATCTTGCAAACTGCAGGAGCTGAGCTCTTTGCAGGGTAATTAGCAGCTACAGTATCTGATTTTTGACCTCAGGACTTGAGGCAGTTAGTTATCCGATCTTTCGATCACCCATTAGCAGCCCACCAAAAACCAGGTGGCAATCCACCAGTGGGTCCCAATCCACAGTTTGGGAGCCACTGCTTTATATGCTCTGTTTTGGACTTAAAAGAAATAAAGTGCCTTTGCATTCTGATCCTGGGTTGAGCATATTTCTTCCTTTTATCCCAACGAACTCCCAGCTTGCAGCTAGAGCCAGAGTACATTGCTGCAATAATGACCCCCCCCTTCCCTTCTTTTTCTGGGAAATGACAGGCAGAAGAGAAAGTGAAGCAAAGTAAAGCGAGGTTATAAAACTCCACTTTGTGGGAGAAACGACGATGATGATAGACAAACATCCTGTTCACACCCCACATGCCCAGTCACGACTTAAGCAAAGTCTACACAGCTGGTGATATGTGCAGAGCTTGGACTACTGTGAATCAGGCCATAAATAACAGGAAAAGCCCCCCCCCCCCAAAAAAAAAGTGCTCCAAGGTTATTTAAATATTAACAAGTGATATGCCCTGTGCATTCAATAGCATATCCTTCAAAGGTAGCCAGCTTTAGCTTTTGCTATCGAGACAGAGCAAGATTCTGTCTTTGCTCAGAGAAAAACATACCATCATTGAAATGCATTATATACCATGCAGATACAATGCCATTATTTAGGTTAAAAACAACAGTTCAAGGCTACCCCTGAGGAGGGCTGTAGTTCAGGTTCAGCACCTGTTTTGTATGCAAAAATTCCCAGGTGTAATCTTTGGTATCTCCAATTAGGGCTGGGAAAGACACCGTGCAGAACCTTTTGGCCAGTGGGGCCAAAAAACTTGATACAAGGAAGGCACCTTCATTCATAGGATTTCTACCCCACTTCTCCATCACGCATTGGGGCACCCAAGGTGGCTAACCATTTAAAAACACAATACAGGTAAAAAATTAAAACAATACTAAAACATTGATACATTCCAGTTGGCATCCTTCAGTCTCAGAAGACTATGGTATTGCGCTCTGAATGGTGGTTCTGGAACAGAGTGTCGTCTCCAGTGCGCAAAGCCTGGGTAGAATAGATATGGAAGATAGACTGTTACCCAGGCAGCAAATCCCCCCTCTCCACGTCGCTGAAATGGTCCAATGGAAAGGCAGAAGCCAATATGGTTGGTTCCAGCGGCGTCGCAGGAGTTGTCAGAATATGACTGTGTTCAGCCATGAACTGCCTCAGGGACTCCGGCTCCGGATTTTGCCTCAAGGTTGACTCCTGAAGCCTCTTCCATAACTGGATATAGCCACAAGGCAGTGGAGGTTTGGAATCAGAGTTTGAACATTCAAACACTGAACAATTAGAAACAACGAATGCTTGTAGACCCCAATGGATCACACCGTTAAAATGATAGTCATTAAAAAGCGAAAGCCAGTCATGTCAGCAGTTGAATCCTTTCTTGAATTTAAAAGCCTTCTTACAATCCTGAGCATGAAGCCTAAATAAAGTATTGTGTAACAGGAAGAATGTATATATCAGTCACGCAACATTTCATCACAGGATTTTTCGGGGCCTCAGATCACACCAGCCTCCTTGAACCAAGGCTGAACGTGTGTGTGTGGGGGGGAGGGGGTGCTGCAGACTTCACTCTGAAGGGGTTATCTGGGCGCCTGTTCGAGACACATGGGAACAGCTCCCTGCATGGGCTGCTATCGTGCTGCAAAGCACTGTCTCCCTGCCACGGACATTGCCTGTGAGTGTGATGGTGTCACAGATGGAAACATGAACCGAGGTAGGCAGCCTGGGGCGCTCCTGATCAGAAGAGAAAGGTGGGAGAAAGATCCTTTAAATACAGTGTTAAAATACAATCAGCATGAACAGCACCCATGGCTTTAGTGTGGACAAGGGGTACGAGTTCCCACTCCAGTTCAAGGTCTCTTTTAGTAAATACTGTACACCAGCGTTTCTCAAACTGTGGGTCACAAGCCAATTTCAGGTGGGTCTCCTTTCATTCCAATGTGTATTTTATTTTTACTGTATTAAACTTGATGCTACCATGGTATGTGACTGCTTTTGGGGAAATGTGACAGATCTGTGCTTTGAACAGGTTACTATGTGTAGTCTTTTAACAATGATAGCCAATGGGCGCTTACTCCTGGGTAAGTATGGATAGGATTGTAGCCTTTGGGATGTTTGGAGGATTTTTTTAACAGATCAACACCTGCTGGGGAGGGTTAGGAGGGTTCTTTTTAATTTTTAAAATATGCTTATTGTAAACTTTTAATTAATTGATTTGATTTAATTTTGTCATATGGGGATGTAAAAATGTTCCTACTTGATGATGTCATTTCTGGCCATGACATCACTTTCAGGTTAATGACATCACTTCCGGTGGGTCCCTGACATGTAGTCATTCTAAAAAGTGGGTCCTGGTGCTAAAATCTTTGACAACCACTGCTATGTACACAGACTTGCCATAACCCTGTTCTAAAATGTAGCAAGAGCGTCATGTGGATGCCTTCTGCAGCCACTTGGGGGCAGGCAGGTAATGCGTGGCTCCAACTGGCTGGAGATGGCGAGGCAGTCATGCTGAGTTGGGACTGCCTTTAACGTGGTTTTTGCAAATGGCACACACTGCACACCCCCTATGTACTTAAGGGCCCAATTCTATCCAGTGTTCCAGCACTGATGCAGCTGCAATGCAGCCAAAGTAAAGGAACGTATCCTTACCTTGATAAGTCCTCTGTTGGTGCTCTCCCACTGCAGAATGAGGCGCATGCCCTGCAGGTACGGATGCATCACTGCTGGAAAGTTGGATAGGATTGGACCCTAAATGCCTACACTCTTTCCTCGGCCTAGCGGGGGGGGGGGAGGATTCATAGCCCAATATCAGGTATGATTCTTCCTCCAGACTGCTTTCCCAGCACACGTTACACCTTGCACCGGTGCAGTCAGTAAACACCAGATAGAAAGGAAGTGTTGCTTTGCTAGCGCATGCTGCAATCCTATCCACATTTACCTGGGGGTAAACCCCATTGACTTATAATGGGACTTACTTCTGAGTAGCCACACTTAGGATTGGGCTCACGATCCTCTGTAGCCAGGCCCCTGTGCTACAGGGTCGGGGTGTTGCTTTTGCAATGCAGAGGCAAACCCTCTGATTTCATTCCAGAAAGATGGGTTGCAAATCAAATCAAATCAATGAATGAATGAATTTCGTAAGAGCCCTGCCTTGCTGAGCCAAAAGATTCTGGCACTGTATTGATGGGGAGGTCAGTCCAGGGTGACCAGTCACCCTCTTTTTCCAGAATATGTCCTCTTTTTTAACCCCCTGTCCTGGGAAATAACTTAAATGTTATCCTTTTCCCAGTGAGCGGGCCCTTGCAGGCAGCGCATAGCCTTCTTGTAATTAATAAATTATATGTAATATAGTTCTAAATTTAATAAGAAGTAATATAGTGGTTAAATTAACCACATGAACTCCATACAGAAATGTTTTTAGCTTTTATTTTGTCATGTCTTACATTCTTTCTTGGCTGTCCTACATTTTGGGGTGCCTGGTCCTCTTTGGCGGGGATGACATCTGGTCACCCTGGGTCAGTCCAGCCTGCACGGTGCACCACCAGGAATAAATGCACCACTCTTCCCTGCTGGTGCATTTATTCCTCTATCTGCTAACCAGGGGCTAAGTCAGTGCAGCTCTCAGTGGGACCTGCTCCTGAGTAAACCTGCTTGGAGCTGGGGCTGCCTGCCCTGCCTTTGCAACCCATTGCACGGAACAGGAGCTGCAGCGCAGCAGCCTCGACTCCAACCCCTGCAGGCGCGCGCGCTGGTCCCTGGGCACCAAGTGGCACCTTCTGCAGGCGACCAGAACTACAACTCCCAGCGTGCCCCGGACTGCGCACGCGCTCATTTGTGTGTGGGTGTTGCAGTGTGCAAAGGGGGGCGCTTGAGCAACAGAACAGAGATTGGAGGGGGGCTAAAAAAAACCGGAGGGGGCCCAATTTCCGTGGCTGGGTCCGGCTTGTCGGCGATGACGCCTCCTTGGGTGCGTTACCTGGAAGGGGGAGGAAGAGGAGGGGAAGGGCAGTGGGGGTAGAAGGGGGGCGTAACGTGTGAATGTGCATTATACACGTGTATTGCCTAAGGGGCAGCAGGGGGCGTGCATGCATGCATGCAATTGCCACTTCCAGGCGTGTGTGCATGCATGCATGCATGCAACTGCCAGTTCCATACTGGGGGAGAAGCTGTGTAACGGGGGGGGGGGAAGCAAAGCAAGAGTGGGGCTCCTTTATAGCAAGGGGGGGCCTAGTGGGGGGTGCTTGTGGCAGCCAGGAAGTGGGGATTGCAACTGGGGCCCCCATTGCCCGGATCAGCTTGGCCTGGAGGTGGCCAACTTTTCCCCCCTGCAAGGCTCCTGCCACAGTGAGCATCTGTGCATAGTTTATTCATGAAGAAGAGCACTGCTGGATAAGGCCTGGGGCCCATCTGAGTCCAGAGTGTCCTGTTTCCTCTGGGAACCCCCACCTTCAACAGGAGACAAAGCCCACCTTCGCTCTGCTGCAGTGGGGGTTCTGGAGGGGAGCATGAACCCCTTGCAAAAGGTGCCTGCTTCACAGTTGCATAACAGGCAGACTGCAGCAGCAGGAGGAGGAGGAAGCATAATTTTAAGTCATGGCTTCATGGAGAGTTGCCAAGACACAGCCTGGAAAGTGTGCCTGCCTCTTTAAATTCCCCACTGCCCCAGCCACTTCTCCCACCAGAGCATGTGGCTGCTCTCCCCTTTCTCCTGCTTGCTGTGTGTGCAGCACATCTCCTTCCAGGGTCAAGGGTGGGAATGGGCAAGAGAACCAGCAAACCGCTGCAAGCCTTGGATTTAAAGACCTTTGGATCCACCAACTGAACCCGACTGATTCCTGCCTATTTGGTGGCTGTTCAAAGTTCAGAGGATCCTGGCAGCAAAAAAAAGTTGGCAGCTTCAGATTGGGATATATATTAGATTCTCATGCAAGCTCTCGAATGTGAGCTGCGAGGGGCAACTGGCTGGCAATTGATGGAAAGAGGGTGGTGAGCTTAGATGGACATCTGTGTGTTCGGCTGGGCAGTTCTTATGAATGAATGCAGCCCTTTGTTTTAAACTGCATTCACAGGATGATAGTGTGCACCAGTAAGGCCAGTCTGCCAAACTGGCAGCCCTGTCATGTGCATTTTGGTGCAAGATCTCCCATGCACTGTAAGCTGAGAAGAACCAGGGGGCAGCCACTAAAATTGAGCGTCGGGAGAGTTAGAACAAGCGAAAGAAAATACGTATTTCTTGACCTAGTGTGCCATTTGACTGTGGAACTCCTTGCCACAGGATGTGGTGATGATGCCTGGCCTAGATGCCTTTCAGAGGGGATTGGACAGATAGATGGAAGAGAAGTCCATCACAGGTCACAAGCCTGGATAGGTATATGCAACCTCCTGGTTTTAGAAGTAGGCTGTCTCAGAATGCCAGGTGCAAGGGATTGGCAACAAGATGCAGGTCTCTTGTTGTCTTGTGTGCTCCCTGAGGCATCTGGTGGGCCACTGTGAGATACAGGAAGCTGGTCTAGATGGGCTTTTGGCCTGATCCAGCGGGGCTGTTCTTACGAGTTCAAATCTTGCAACAGCAGCTATGAACTGACTGGGTGCTGTAAACCTGAATCTGGGCTCTCATATCTGCAGTGTGGGAAGGCAGCACTGAACTACTGACATTTGTTGAGTGCTGTCTTGTATATACACATGCATAAGTCCCTCATCCTGTCTCTGTCCCAATGTTCAGAAGTGATCGTCATGGTCTTTCAAGAAGTGGATCTGTTTGTGCAAGTGCTTTTCTGCCAGCAGTATGAGCGCCCCCTGTTGGTATTTCATAGTATGGCAGGTGGTCCTTGGTGCTATGGACCTGCTAACCACGGTCTGCTCCCCTCTTTGGCCTGACCCTACAGAAGTGGAGATATTTGGGGCAGGGTTGCAGAAGCCCAGTCCTTCCAACGAGGCACAGACTGGGCAAGGAGGTGTGGAAGGTGCTGAACGGCGACTGATGAAGTAGTGGTACCTGGGGAAGGTGATCCTTGCAAGAGACAAATGATTGGACAGTCCTGCTCTCTGCAGTGTTCAGAGAGTGATTGACAGCCCTGTCAATCGGTTTATACTCAACTTGAAGTGTTGTGTTTCCAGGTGTTAGCCTCTTTGAAGCCCAAACAGCACAGAATCTTGTAAGCACCTACAAGGCTGGCCAGTTTATTTTGTGGCCTGCAGTGTGTGTGTTTATGTGTATGTATATTGTGTGCTGCTGTTGATGTTTGTTGTTTTTTGGATATTTGGCTTGTTTGCCATGGTAAGCCGCTTTGACTTCCCTTGAGGGCAAAAAGTTTATGCTGAAATCGAAAGATTTGTCTTTAAGAGGCTACAAAAGGTTTGTCTTTAAGAGGTTGTGTGTTGTTTTAGACAGATTGCCAGCCCTCTGCTAGAAAAGAAACAAAGGTCTCTCTCTCTCTCTCTCTCTCTCTCTCTCTCTCTCTCTCTCTCTCTGTGGGTATTAAGCCATGTTCTCTGTTAACTTCATAGCAACATGAGTGCCTTTGGGATGTGTAGGTGACAATGCCTTCCCCGGTGACTCTGATTTCATTGTTGCCATTAGGGTATGAACCGATGCAGCACCGACAACTGCCAGCATGAAGAGCAAAATATTTCCTTTGCAGCCTTCAAATCAGCACACGTGAGTACCCCAGTGTTTCAGAAGGTCCCAGGTTCAGTCCCTGGCATCTCTGGATAGGGCAGATGGGCATTGCTGCCCTGAAACCATGGAGAGCCACTGCCAGTCTTGGTTGGCAATCCTGGCCTTCCTGCACCAATGATCTGATGCAGTGGGTAGCAGTTTCCCATACCAAAATAGACACCTCCTGCCCACGGCTTGCGCTTGTAGCTGCCTCTATGATCACTTAGTTGCCTTCATGAAAATCTGCCTTGAGGATGTCTTCGCCTCTAAAGCAGCCTGTAAATTAAAGCTTGTGGGCACCAATATTGCCAAATAATTTGTATCTCAGTTCAAAGGTGCTTAAATACATTAGCATTAAACTCTCTGCAGAAAGATTGCCATGGGTTTAAGTGCCATTTTGCGTCTTGATGACTTGTCCTTTTTTTAGATTTCTGCCCTGAAGCAGAATGGGCTCCTTCAGTCCCTGTCGGCTACCGCCAATGGATGCAGAGAAGCAGGTAAGGCTCCAGTCCCTTTGCAGTTTTTCAGATGATGTAGGTGACTAACAGCCCAATCCTAACGGAAGTCCCATACTGCAATCCAGCAGAGACAGTGCAGCCCAGCTGCATCCAGAGTGGGAATAGAGGCTGCTGGAGGGTCCCTTACCCCAAGTAAAGCCCCAGCAGCCTCTATGGGGCTACTTGGATCTGTACCAGTGTTATTGCTGGTGCAAATTTGAGCTGCCCTGTGTCAGGCTTTCAGATCTAGAGGGGGTAGAACGTGGTGGTAGCTGTGGCTGACATCCCCTCCTCCAAGACCTGAACAACTCCCTGCCCCACCCCCACCCCCACTGCCTAGCGGTTAATCTACCTGCTCCAGCTGCAGGCCAGTGCCTGTGATATAACATGGAGTCATTTCCTGGTACATTCAAGAAAAAAAATTGTTGGCTGGAAGTACTGAACTGGCAAGATCGTTATTGGCATCTTGAGTGCTGTTGAAATTTCTGCTGTCCATGAAAATGCAGAGTATGGAAAATTAGAGAAGAGAAAGCCCTGCTGCTGTTATTCTCCCTGGCATGACCTCTGTTCACCTTTGGTGACCAAGCCAGTCCTGCCACCTGTGCTTTCAGGAGTCTTCTGCAGTTTTCGGTGTGTTACTAAAGTCTTCCAGGGCGCTGTTGTGTCTTCTCATTCCTCTCTTCTCATCTCCCAGATATCAGTGAAGCGGTGCTACGAGCCCGGGAAGAGTGGGAGACTGTGGAGAACATCCATCCAGGAGGTATGGTGTGGGAACAACTGCAGTGACCTTTCCTTAACACCATCTAGACCCCTTGCACATCACAGTAGATGGATGTGTATGGCAGGCAGGAGTGCTGGGCCGGCGCCACTGAAGAAAACAGATCACATAATGGCAATAATATCAGAGCAGTAGTTCGAATGTGTTACGGTATAGCAAATCTGGCGTTAAAGCGCTTTCACGCACAAGTTACCCATACTACCGAATAATTTGTTTGGAGAGCCAGTGTGGTGTAGTGGTTAGAGGGTTAGACTTGGGCCAGGAAGACCTGAGCTCGAATCCCCACTTAGCCATGAACCTTACTGGATCAGATGTTGTCTCTCAACCTGACCTACATCACAAGGATGTTCTGACCTCTAAAAAGAGGGGTCTGTTCACCCAGCTTGGAGAGATTTTTTTAGAGGGTTCTTCACTCTCTGGAATAATTTCTTGCTCTCCATTCCTCATCTCTGACTCCATATAATTTAGAAATAAATTAAGTAGCACGACCTATACCAATGCAGTACTTTTATATATTTACACACACACACACACACACACACACACACGCACACTCTAATGGTGGTAAACTGACTTGTATATAAAACTCTAATGGCGGTGAACTGACTTGTACCTCCAGTGGATGGAAAGGTGCAATGAAAGGGAATTATCAAAATAATATAATACCCTCTCTTGCTCTGTTTTTATTTTTGCGATTACAGAAATTGTGGAAAAACCTCTTGGGCCCATACCCTTGATCTCTTTCAATGAAGCACTGCAGTTTTTCCAGACAGCAGATCTTTCCAACTGCAGGGTACGTAAGTGCCAACTGGGATCGATGTAGCAGTCATCCCTTAAATCGCTTAAAGATTTTAGGCAGTCAAAATGCTGCGTTGTCAGGATGTGTTTGGACCACAAAGGGCTTCCTAGGTGAATAGTCTTCCTTCTCTTTCAGATGGACCAAGAGAGCCAGAATTGCTGGAGCTGGTCACTTAAATTGCATTAGTTAACCAGTCCCCATCTGTGTCTCTCTTGCCTCCCCCCCCCCCAGCCCATCATCATAATAATCTGAGGGTGCCCATTGGCTAAATAACAGATATCTACAAATTCGCTTAAGGGTCCCTGCCATTTGGTGAGCAGTGCACCATCCCCCCAAACTTGTTTCCACTGCCATTCTTGGGGGGGCGGCACGTGGGTAAGAAGAGCAGGAGCCCCTTCTGAGTAGCTGAAGCAGCTCCTACTATTTCTTGCCGTCTGTCTTGCCTTGGTGCAAATGGAAATGAATGCCAAGTGCTTCAGGCCAAGGGAGAAGGAAAGCCACTTATATTTCCACATTTGTGGAGCCTCACTAAAGAATATACAGGACTTGAATTCTGGGCCTTAAGTGACCAATAAGTGGAGAGGTTTCAGATCCTGCTAAGTGCAGTTTTTTTCCTGGTTCCATTGGCATTTGGCCTGTCTTTAGGGGCTAGAAGCCAACCCATCTCAGCTTACAATTTTCTGTTTCCGTGCAGGGTTTTGTATATGTACCATTCAGGTTGGTTTTCTCCCAGGTGGCAAGATCTCAGGTTGAACTCTCTGGATTTTGGCTGCCCTTGGTTTTTCTTTTTTTAACCAGGGGACATCCACTCAGTGTCAGGAGAGTTAGAACAGACAAAAGAAAATATATCTTTACCCAGCATGTAATTAGTCTGTGGAACTCCTTGCTATAGGATTTGGTGATGGCATCTGGCCTAGATGCATTTAAACTGGGTTGGACCAATTTCTAGAAGAAAAGTCCATCACAGAAGCTGTGATGTGTGTGTGCAACCTCCTGGTTTTAGAACTAAGCTACCTCAGAATGCTAGGTGCAAGGGAGTGACAACAGATGCAGGTATCTTGTTGTCTTGTGTGCTCCCTGAGGCATTTGGTGGACCACTGTGAGATCCAGGAAGCTGGACTAGATGGGCCTATGGCCTGATCCAGCGGGGCTCTTCTTATGTTCTTATGATGTGCACACCATGTGAAGACCCTGATGGGGAAAGGAAATAGAAAGTGACCCTGGATGTGAGTGGATGGTCGAAATTGGGCTTTCTCATGTTCCTTGCTTTTCATAAAGCAAAAGAAGTTGTGTTATCGCTACCACCAGTTTTATAGAATTCCTTGGAATTGCTGTCTGTTCAATGATGTAGATGGCAAATTTGCCCTTTTTAAGATGATTTCCCCCCCCCCCCAATTAACCCAAATGAAACCAGCCTAGCATGCTTTAGAGCCAAATTCAAGCCCTTCAGGAACTGTGCTGTTGGGTGACTGCACATTGGTTGATTACAGATGAAAAATCATAGTCACATATAAGCAACCCTGATGTCATGTACGTTGGTATGGCTGCAATGAGTCTACTCTGGATCATGCTGTCCGCAGCTTTGTATTTATTTGTGGAAAACTGTCCTAGATCCACAGTGTCACAACTTGCAGAAGCATTTAAAAGTTGGGCTCCTTCCCCTTTGACTCCTTCCCCTCTCCTTCCCTCGAGTTCATAGTCCTTCCCTCTCCTGTGCATAAGAACATAAGAACAGCCCCACTGGATCAGGCCATAGGCCCATCTAGTCCAGCTTCCTGTATCTCCCAGCGGCCCACCAAATGCCCCAGGGAGCACACAAGACAACAAGAGACCTGCATCCTGGTGCCCTCCCTCGCATCTGGCCTTCTGACATAGCCCATTTCTAAAATCAGGAGGTTGCGCATACACATCATGGCTTGTATCCTGTAATGGATTTTTCCTCCAGAAACTTGTCCAATCCCCTTTTAAAGGCATCCAGGCCAGATGCCGTCACCACATCCTGTGGTAAGGAGTTCCACAGACCAACCACACACTGAGTAAAGAAATATTTTCTCTTGTCTGTTCTAAGTCTCCCAACACTCAATTTTAGTGGATGTCCCCTGGTTCTGGTGTTATGTGAGAGTGTAAAGAGCATCTCCCTATCCACTCTGTCCATCCCCTGCATATTTTTGTATGTCTCAATCATGTCCCCCCTCAGGCGTCTCTTTTCTAGGCTGAAGAGGCCCAAACGCCGTAGCCTTTCCTCATAAGGAAGGTGCCCCAGCCCCGTAATCATCTTAGTCGCTCTCTTTTGCACCTTTTCCATTTCCACTATGTCTTTTTTGAGATGCGGCGACCAGAACTGGACACAATACTCCAGGTGTGGCCTTACCATCGATTTGTACAACGGCATTATAATATTAGCCAGTGCATATGAGTGCATCATGTTGCCTTGTTACCACAGTGGTTTGGGCTGCATTGCTGTGTCTGCAGTAGTGCGGCTAGGGAGCCCTTTTCGACCCCTCTGCTCCTTTTGTCCTTATGTTTTTTATTTCCTTGTTCCAGAAAAAGATTCAGCCAACAGTACGAAGAAGAGGACTGGCTGCCATCACCCACTTCTTTTTCGGTCCTCCCCGCCTCCACCAACAGCTGCAAAGTGAGAGGGACTTAGCCCTGGCAATTGCCCAGTGTGAGTGTCACTTCTTGTGATGGAGGCAAGCATCTCCCAGGTGCCTGCATTATCAGTTGGTCTTTTGATGACAGCCTGCTTTGAATCCTGCAATATTAATAGTCGGAAGGGGCCTTGGAGGGCATCTAGTACAACCCCCTTTCAGTGCAGGCAGCGGCTACTACAGCATCCCCGAGATGCAGCCATCCAGCTCCTGCTTAAAAGCTTTATTTTGCCTCTGTGTTCAGCAAGGGAGCTTCCTTTATATTGGAACGTTATACATGCTTACATGGGAGTAAATCCCATTGAGCTCACTGGGGCTTACTTCTGAGTAGACATGCATAGGATTGTACTCTTAGTCCGTCACGCCTGATACTGTCTACTGAAGAGTTGCTATTCTGACTGGCAGCATCTTGGCAAGGGCTGGGATCTTTTTCTCTCCATTGCCTGATAATCTTGATGTGGCGGATTGAATTGGGGCCCTCCCCATTCCCAGTGCATGCTCTACCAATGACCCATGTTGCCATTTTCATGTGGCTTATGAAGGTAACTCCATGTCCCTGCACAGGTGGCTTGGATAACAACGAAAAGGTGCACATGAGAATCCTGCAAACGATCTACAAGAAATTAACGGGCTCCCGATTTGACTGTGCCCGCTATGGAGCCCATTGGGAAGACCTGGGATTTCAAGGTAGGAAGTGGTAGAGAAAGACTTGGCTCCTTTGAGTGCTTTCCTGGTAGTGAAGCTATGTACTCTTCATTCATTCATTCATTCATTGGCCTTTGTGTTTACACTGCTTAAAATAAATTGGGGAAAGTAGGAATGACGTATACCTTTTTATTCTCTTCCTGGATAATCTCAGAGCCAGCCATGTTGGCAGTACAGCTTATTCACAGCCCATTCTCTTCTAGTCAGGCATGGGATTGGGCAGAGGCTTAATGCTGCCTGGGCTGGGTCAGCCCAAGATCCCCTGGCACTTGAGGTGGCATGCCAAGTGCTGCATCCTCCCTCTTACCAGGTTGATTTGCCAACCTTTGCTTCTCCTCCTCCTTTGATTGGAAAAGAGATGAACGGTGCTGAAGTGGAGCAGGTGAAAATGATGGACAAGGGTGTCAGAGATGCTTTAACCCCTCATTTTCTTATTCTTCTCACTTCCTCTTGCACGCCATTTCCCTCTTTTCCAATCCAGGGAGTGGGAAGAACGGTGGAGGCCCCTGAGTTGACCACTTCAGTTGGCCTTGTAATGTCCTGGCCTGGAGTCTGAACCCCCATCTAGCATTTGTGAACTGTGAGAAACCAGATTAGCACCATTAGCACCAAGTTTGGGGTGAAGGCTGGAGTGATTCTTGATTCCTGATTTTTGGGTTTCTGTTGCGACGTGGGAAAAGCAAGCATACATCTTCCCTCTGGGAAGATTTCTGAATTGCTTGCAACTGGCTCTCACTTTTTGCCCTTGCAGTGAGAGACAAACCTTCCTCTTCTGCAAATTGTAGCAGAAGCGTAAATTGATCCACACACATCTTCTTACACTCCAAAGAGCGCTTTACTGAAGCATCTAGCAAGAGTAACCCTAAGCTTATAAACCCTGAATATCCATATTAGTGGTAACTGGTTGGTTTTTACAGGCCAGCTTTCACAAATGTCCACTGTTTCTCAATAGGCAGAATTGGTGAGGGGCTCCTTATGGTTTATTACTGAACCCTTTGACTTGGGTGGGAGGGAGAGTTTCTTTGTGTGAACCTGGTGAACAAGGTGCAAGCTAGAAAATTCCACTTGGCAATTCTGTGCACCAGTTTCTTGGAAGGCAGTAGAATGTGATTATGTAATGAGATGA
This sequence comes from Tiliqua scincoides, assembly GCF_035046505.1. Classification (NCBI taxonomy): domain Eukaryota; kingdom Metazoa; phylum Chordata; class Lepidosauria; order Squamata; family Scincidae; genus Tiliqua; species Tiliqua scincoides. Next base: position 13,539,093 of record NC_089831.1, read on the forward strand.
AGTATTATATTGTGCTCTTGTGAGAAGTAGCATTTAAACTTTCATCAGGATGTATTCCTTTAGCATTTAGTATGTTGCTTTTGGGTTCAACTGGACAATTATCAGTCCTCTAATGTAGTGTTTTCTCTGCAGTAATTCACAAATACGACCTGAGCACTTATTAGCTTTGCTTAAGGGTTGCTGTGTGTGTGTTTTTTTTTCTTCCTGAAGGAATGGATCCTGGCACAGACCTCCGTGGCACTGGATTGCTGGGGTTAATGCAAACCTTATATTTTGTAATGGATTCTCGAATATTGCCTATAGCACGAGAGATTTTCAAGCTCTCCCATCATGAAGTACAGGTTAGCTTCCCCTTTTTTTCCCTACATTGGCTTGGGATTGGTTTTTGCTTGTTGTTGCCAACCAACAGAAAAGAGAACCCTGAGATCCTAATCCCACGCTAGAGTCAGACTAGACATGTACTGGAGGTGTGTGAATGCGTCTCGATCTTTTTAAAATTTGGGCAGCTGCAGAGTGTGGAACTCCAGATCTGATCTGTGAAGTGGGGGGGGGGGTAATATTTTCTTCCACAATGCCTCTCCCACCAACTGCTTTTTGCCATGATAGGGAAAATTTCTATGTAATACTTAAAATCATTGTGTTTCCTTTCCCGCTCTTAAAGAAACTTAAATGTGGGCCTTTTTTTTTTTCTTTTTCCTTAAAGGAAGTCAGGTGTACTCCTGTTTCTGGATAGTATGACCTATTGCTTGCAAATGTCTTTCAAAATGACTTTTCACCTCTCTGGTTAATCAGGGGCTTGCCTGCAGTTTCTTGATCAGCCTTGGGTCGAATGATTAGAAAAGTGAAATTGATCAGAACCCAGAGCATAGGAGTAGGGGATCAGTGAATGGGGAAGGAATGGAACCATTGTTGAATGAGAATGTTCTTCCTAAAACCCCATTCTAGTCTCTTTCCAGTTTCTAAATAGAGAAAGGACCACTCATGATAGACAAAAATGTCCCCAGTCATCTTAAATAAATGTATCCCATTACTCTTTTTTGTTACTCACTTTCTATCCTGTTGTAATTTAAAATAGGTAGTGAAAGTGCAGTGAAACCACATCAAATGGACCACTCTTACTCAAAGTCCAGCTGGAATATAAAAATAAAAGAAAAACAGATCTTCAACCCCAGGGGTGGCTAAACTTGCTCACTGTAAGAGCCAAATATGATAAACTCCAGATGCTTGAGAGCTGCAATATTTAAGAAGCATTTAAATACGTCAATATCTTTACTCATCATGAAAATTAAACACACATTTTAACCCAGTGGACTCTTGGTTTATACCCAGTAAAAATAAAGCATGAAACTTTTTATTTACCTTTTATGTTAATTGTGATGCAAAAAGGAGGTCAGCCAACATATTTCCGTATTATCTGTTGAAGAGCCACACAGAGCTTGTGAGCTATGGTTTGACCACTCTTGTTTGATCTCCACTGAGAAGGTTCAGTGTCTAAACTCCAAAAGAGTTCTTTAAATCTTGGTGTCTGAATTTGGTGGACTTGGATCCATTCTCGCATATAGGGTTTTGACTTGTGGTTTAAATTAAAATGAATTTTGGATCAAATTAATGGGTGAATCAGACAATCTCCCTTTTCTGATGTAGTTCTGATTCTCTTGCAGAATTTCCCCTTTTGTGTGATGTCTGTCAATATCACCCGTATTGTAATCCAGGTCCTGAGAGAAGAACGCCTTTCAAGGTGAGTTCATTGTGGGTGGGTGTGGACAAACTCTCTTGTGTCATCACTTCTGGGGGGGAGTGGCACCTCAAAGTGGCCCCTGACTCTCCATCTCTTGCAGTCAAACCATGTGTGATGAAAGGGTTTATGCTCAAGCAAGACTTGTTTGTACCTGTGGCTATGTGCTGCTTGAAAAAAAGATGACCCTCATCCCCCAATTTAAAGTTATTCTGCAACAGAAAAGTTGTCCCTCTTGTTGATTTGCCCTGGGTTATGGAACATTGGCAGGCCAATGACAGAATATTCTCTCCCTGCCAACAGCTTCAGAGCTGCAGGGAACCTCCCTCAAGCTATCCTGGCTTGACTGGCTTCCTCTTTCCCCTTCTCTCTTTCATCTCCTTCTCTGCACTTCGTTATCATCTTCCTGGGTCAGCTACTTGGGCGTTGAAACTGATGCTCAGCTGTTGGGGACAGTTGGGTTTGATGTCTCCACCTCTTGGAGTAAGCATCGAGCAAGCAAACAAAATCGAGGCTTCTTGTGGGCAGGAATGAGGAGCCCGGTGCAGATTGAAGAATTAGATAGCAAGAAAAAAAGAGGAAGTTGGTTTCTCAGTGACATTTGTATCCTGTTCTTCCTCCGAGGAACTCGGTTCAGTGTATGAGGTTCTAGCTGGCTCATTTGATCCTTGCAACAGGGTTGGTTAGGCTGAGATGTTGAATATCCAGGAACACCAAGTGAACTTCATGGGGGAGGGGGGATTTTAACCTTGCCCTTTGTGCTTCTGTCCTCCTTTCAGTGGGAACTGAAAGGGTCTCCAGTAGCGGAGGGGAGTAGACCCCTCCCTTTCCCAGTCGCTTTATAAATAAAAACAAGTTCTAGAGATTTGATGAAGCTTGATATCTCTGCCTTTCCCTTCCTGGTAAATCTCTGTAACTAATAAAGTTTTTGGGAAGATTGGCCCATTTTGTATGCCTGAATTTCCCATGTTAACTCATTTCTGTCCAGTCCAAAGGTGTACGCATTTGATCCTTGTTACATATATGCAATGTTGGGCAGAAATGGCTTAAAAACACACACACGCTCTTTTTGCTGTATATCACTGCAAGAGACTCTTGCTGGAGAACTTACAGCTTGCTTAGTCCTAGTCAATGCAGTTTGTACAGCACATTTTAATCAGTGACTGTACAGGCCTGCAGGAGATGTTTCTTAGAATAATGGCATGGTGAACTCTCAGGCATGGTTCCTCTTGATCTCTTTTGCCTTCCTTCTTTGCACATCGATGAGGCCCCGTGTTAGGGAAGGCAGTCCTTCGAGTAAACTAACCTGTGCTTGTCTTGTGCAGAGAGTGTAATCGGAGGCAGCAAGTCATTGCGGTGCTGAATGATTTGTACGTGGCTGTATTTTTACGCCTCTTCAGCATATGGAAGACCCAACAGAAGACCATTTCCGACTCTGGTTTTGTTCTAAAAGGTAGGCCGGTTTGGTGCTGTCGGTAGGAGGGAAAGCAAAGTGGGTGTGATCATGATTGGGGTCATAGCTCAGAGGCGGAATGTATTCTTTGCCTGGAGAAAGGCCCAGGTCTGGCCTCAGTAGAAGGCAGCTTCCCGTGATCTACTCAGATATTTCTTTGTGTACCGATTCCTGGCACTTGCTAAGGTCTTCCTCTCACATGAACCTATGTGAATCTGCCTTGTACTGAGTCAGACCATTGGGTCGTCTATGTTGGTATTGCCAACCCTGACTGGCTGTAAGTCTACAGGCAGAGGATCTTTCCCAGCCCTACCTTGAAGTGCCTGGGATTGAATCGGGGACCTTCTGCATGCAAAGCAGGCATCTTGCCACTGAGCTGTGGATACTTCTGATAAATACATGAAGCTGCCTCACTGGTCCATCTAGATGACTCTTGTCTATGTTGACCAGCAAGGCTTCAGGCAGGGGGGTCTTTTCTAGCATTGCTTGGAGATTCCAGGATTAGATGGGGAAAACAGGTGTTTATCCACTGAGCTATGGCCCCATCTCCTCGCTTGCTGCTCCCTCTCTGTACCTATGTTAGTATGATCTATTTGAACTCATAGGAGAAGCAAGGATGAAAGTGGACAGTAGGGCTGGTTTGCATCCACAGCATCTTCAAAAGATGAATCATTAGATTTTTTCCCTTGTAATGACGGACTTGGTTGAACAAGGAAACGCTTGACAAAAATGCACAAAATAAAGTTTAGGCAATGAGCAGAGTGTGATTTTCAGCAAGCCAGATGTCAGTGCATCTGACTGTCCGTGTTGTAGCCCAAGTGTGATGGCTTTTTTTGGAGTGTGTTGATACAAGATGTCAGGCTTCTTTCTCTGCAGAACTGGAGGCGTTTGCCAAAAGGAACCCAAAGCAGCTGCTGAGACATTTGGAGACACACATGAACGGGAAAGCGGCTTCAGTTGCAGGAGACAACGGCTTTCAGACCCAGGCTATCTCCTCGGAGGTCCTCGGGCCCAGCCTTAACTCCATCCCTGTTAACAGCATGGAGTTAAACTTTACTGGAGTCTGTGACCTGGCGGCCAAGACGGAGCAAGAGAGCTGATGGGCATCCAGAAGGACGGGAAGGTCCTTGTACATGATAAACCAGCAAAACCACTTGGTATGGTGTTGTAGCGGCCTCGTGGCCTGCAGGAGCAGGTGCCTGAAGGACTGGGGTTCCTTGAAATGCCATTCAAGTAGAACGCAGGGCTTTGCAGAGTGTCGGAGCTGCTCAGTGGGATCTGCGGGAGCCCTGAGGTTGGAGACGGAGATCGAGAGCAAATGGCTTCATTTTGCAGTGAAGCACTCTGGGTGGGATCCATTTGACCACCCAGCTAGTGTAGAGCTCAGCTGCGAAGTGAACCTTGTTTTGCAGCCGGAGTGTACACTAAATTTTGGAATCCTTGCGCACTGGGGGAGGGGGGGGCAGGGAAAAACATTCTCCAAATTTCTGAGAATTAAGACATCCCCTGTTGGGCCAAGAAACCTGCGCTAGCACTTAGAGCTGCTGGTTATGGGCCTGAATTTTCTAGCGTTAAGGTTTTATTGAGCAAGACGCAAAGCCGTTGAAACTTCCATCAATTGGGAGGCGTCGATTCTTGGCTGATGTGTGCCTGGTGACGTATCGTCCTTAACAGGGTCATCTTTGGGTTTTTGTTTGTTTTTTTTAAAAAATGAGATAATCAGTAGGAGCCACTAGATTTGTAACCGCAATCATGACTACCCGACTTGTGTGCCGTTGAGGGCGGTAACTGACAACCAAATAGTAAAACAGCAGTAGATTTAAAGCTTTCCATGTGGTGGCTGGAGCGGCAGGGGGAGAGAGGTTATGGCCTCCAGGCACACAGGAAACTTCATGTAGCCACACCCTTTACTTGATCTTTGAGTAGCTGTGGGGATTGGAGTGGCGGTAATACCAGTCCTGCCATGTGAACTGTGGTGTTGGGTCATCACCCTGGTCATGTGGTTGCTTTGGCCACCAAGTGTCGAGACTGGCATGCCAGATGCTGCCCCTTCCCCTTGTGTGGCACCTTGATGTGCCAAAGGTCACCATTGCCTCCAGCACTCCTCCCAGTACCAGAGTTCGAAAAGCAAGAGGGGAATTGAGCAAGAGAGGAGAGATCCTGCCACTCTCCTCTCACCTGCACTTCTGCTTCATTCCGTTCTTCCTCTCCTGATTCAGGGGGTGGATCAGCAGTGCAGGTAGGTAATCGGCACCCCCTGCAGTCTGCTTCCTGAGGCAGTTTTCTCAGTTGGCCTTAGTGTTGGGCCAGTCTGGGCAGTTTCTGCTCCCATGTGATCAGCTTCGTAAGCAGCTCCTGTGTGGTTCCTAGTGACTGAATTCCACCCTGAGATAACCTCGCTGGGATGTGCTGTCCGGTGTATTAGCTGTATGTAAAGTGCTAGCCCTGCTGTCAACGGGCTTTTCCATTAAACTTATTTACAGCCTTCAACCCAGCAGTGTGTGTCTTCCTTTGCTCAATCTTGACTCCAAAACTAGCAGAGACGGAATAAATATGCAAACATCTTTAAAAAAGAAAAAGCTTTTTTTTAAGGGCCAGGCCTGCTGAAACAAAGAAAATGCCATGGTGAAAAGCCATGAAAGATCCTTGTGGCTAGGAGTTCCACAGGGTAGAGAGCCACTTTTAACTAATAGTCACCATGTTATACGCTAGACAGGGGTGTGAGATTAATTCCCTACATTGGGCCAAATAGCATTCATGATGCCTGCTGAGGGACGGAAATGATGTCATTAAACAGGAAGTGACATCCTTAAGCAGGTGAAAACACTTTTCTTGCTTAGGAATTCATTAGTTGCAAATGTCAAAATATGCAGATTTTGATCATATATTCAAGATATGGGAGAGGCCAATTATCATGCAGACCACCCTCTTAGCCATGACATCTCAGCACAACTCAGCAGCTAAGAGCAACTGATGGTGGTGGTGGGAGAGCCCAACTATCACATGGGCTGCAGGAAGAGCTTCCATGGGCCGCCTCCAGCCCACAGGCCTTTGACGCCCCTGGGCTCAATCATCTCAGGGTCACATTCATGCGCATTGAGATATTACTAATAATCACTCAGTATCCTTCCTGCTGTTTGGTTTGTTCCCATTTTGCCAAAAGGAACCCTGAAACAGAGTGAGCTCTGTGCTCTCAGTCTCTCCCCTGACCTTTAGTAGATGAACATTTTCTGCCTGCCCTGTGTGGCATTCTTGTTTCTTTTGTGTGTTCTTTCTGTTTTCTTCTGTGCTTTCAACCATTCATTGCTTCTCTTAATACTGTCTCACATGCGCGCCTGGAGAGCAGTTGGCAACTGTGTTCAAAATGTTCCTCTTAATCTTTTTGGTGCTCTCTTCCTACCACTGCAAAGGGTTCTTGTGTGCCCTTATGCTCTCTCGCAATGCTCCTTAGCATAGCATTGAGCTGAATGGACTAGAAGGGTAGTTCAGATCATTTATCGTCGGTTAGAACAATGGTTCTCAAATGTTTTAGAACCAGGATGCACTTTTAAGAATGACCCTCTCTGGGGACCCATCTAGCGTTACAAGATTTAAAAGAAAAGGTGATTTAGAGAGAAATAAAATTTTTATTCTGTTGTGTTTTTTTTAAAATAAATTGATCCATTTCTTGTAATGAGGCAGTCCTAATGAATAGGCTCAAGGCTTGAAGGGCTTGGTTATATGATCCAGCCTTCACCTGCCCCCATGACCTGTCACTGACGAATTTGGGAAAGAAAAAAGCTCAAACACTTAGCTTCCTATTTTGACACAAGCTTATAAACTGCAGGAGCTCAGCTGTTTGCAGGGCAATTAGCAGCCCTCTTGCAAACTGCAAGAGCTCAGCTGTTTGCAGGGCAGTGAGTAGCTTTGATTTATAAATAGCCTCAGGACTTGAGGCAATCACTGTACACGGAGTATAAGTCATCTCAAAGGTAAGTCGAGGGCAGCCTTTGAGTCAAAAATCATGGAATTTTCTATGAACGTTGGATAAGTTGGTAGGGTTAAAAACTTAGGGGTGTGTGCAATTCTTTAAAAATGACTTAGCAGAAATTGTTCTGAGATGGCAGCAAAAAACCCAAAATAAAAATAAAACAGGAGGGGAGATGAAGGTGCTCATGGGAGTTGTAGGCTTTGTGAGCAGTACAATGCTACACTTCCATTGCAGCAGTCCTCATCAAACAGACTACAATTCCCATAAGTGCCTTCATTTTGCCTTCTGTTTGGAGAAGAAGCTCAAATTGCTACCTTTGGTTTACTTTCTGTTGCTGCCTGAGCAAAATTGCTAGTAAGTAAAATTGCTACTTTCCCCTCCCACCTCCCCTGCATCCTGCTTCTCAGCTCATTACCACCTTCACCAGGCAGCTGCTCTCAGAAACTTTGTTTCACTGTATTGACCCATGTATAAGTCAATCCGTGTTTTCAGGGCAAATTTTAAGGCGTAAATTTATCACACAAGTATATGTGGTATTTATTTGATCTTTCCATCACCTGTGTTTTCACTGGAGGATCTGCAGGACCCACCAGAAACTGGGTCCTGACCCACAGTTTGAGATATGCTGGATCTAGAATATTTATGTAGCACTTTTCCCATCATATTAGTTCATCAAGGGGCTCAAATAGGAAAATGGCAGTGTGGATCCCTGTCCCATATGGACAGATAATTTAAACAAGAAGTGCAAAGGAGCCAACAGCAACAACATTTTTGTCCAGCTATTCCCACACTGTGTGCTATTTATAAAACAGCAACAAAAATAAACGCACTGGTCACACTTCTCATGCACACACAGAGTGGAAATACAGGTGGGACCTCAATATCCACTGATTTGACTCACCACTGATACCAAGGTCCATCTTTAAATGCCTTGTAATGAGGGGAAAAAAGCACCAAAATTAAATTTCCTACCTTTGCACTGTTAAATAATCATAATTTCATTTCACTAGATTCCATTATTCACCCCATTTAGAGGCTGAATGCAGTATAGCATCTATACGAATGCATTCTGGGGCGACAACAGAGGAGCAATAAACCTGGAAGTGGGTTTTTAAAGCCATTTTTCCAGTGATCTGGTATCCACTGATTTTTTTATCCGCTGGGGGTTCTGGAATAGAACCTCTGTGGTTCCATGACCTGTACTAGGTGTCTTCCCAGGATCAGATATTGGCCATACCGTTTCAGAAAACAGACATTTACGCAGAATGTATGGAATATTCCGGGAGGAGAAACTGGAGTCCTGACCTGCCATACTTTTCTGAGAGTGTAGTCTTGGTGTTGTCTATTATTGAAAGGATTTTTTTTTTCCAAATGTGCCTGCCATGTTTTTCAGCATCAGTTGTGCAACTAACTGGAGCCCAAAATATATAAAATGAACTTTGATTAAAAACAAAGAGAACCCCATAATCTCAAACAGCTTGAATCCATCTGCCTGTGTTTTGTCTTGGGAAGGTTTTGCAGGACATGTCCAGGGCTGGTTCAGCCATGAAGTGGGATGATGTGGCTTGCATCGGTGGCGGATGTGGGGGGGGGGGATAGTGAGGAGATGGCGACTTTGGAATCCACTTTACCTGAGTCTGCCATTGCGTCCCTCCAGCCAAGTGTAGGCACAAGCTGCACTGATGTGCTTCTTGCATGCTAAAAGGGAGTGGAACATAGATCACCTGCTTTAGTATCCTTTCAATACCATTTTCTCATGGTTTTCCCAAACCAGGAAGTACAGGACTCCAAGGGCCCAATCTTATTCAACTTTCTAGCTCTGATGCAGTCATGCCAATGGGGTGTGTGCTGCATCCTGTGGGGGGGCAGCTATGGAGACAACCTCAAAGTAAGGAAATGTTTGTTCCCTTATCTTAGAGCTGCATTGCAGCTGCATTGGCACTGGAAAGTTGAATAGGATTGGGCCCTAAGTCATTTAACAGGACCACCTAAATGAAGGTCTTTAGTTTGCGCAGTCCCTTTAAATAGAACAGGAAGTCCTGCACTTCCTGGTTTCTGAAAATCACGCAGCACGACATGGTAAGGGGCCTTTGCCGGTAAGGGGCCTTTGCCGTTGTGTACCATAGCAGATGTGCGGCACCAGTGTGGCCAATCGTACCAAAAGTAGGTGTACTCCGTGCTACCTGGTGCACCCCCCACCCATATTTCCTATTTATATATCCTTTGGAGACTGATGAAAAGATTGTGTGACAACAACATTGCCTCCCTGACAGTGTGGATGACGTATTCCTAATTCTTGGAATAACCTCATCGGAAACAGACGCTTTGGGTCTGATGCTGCTTAGAGTCTTCCTTTGTATTGAGATTACTCCATTGGAAGGGGGGAGGCAAAAAAATCTGATTATGGGGGCCAGGGCACCATCAGGGCTGTGTGAACTGCAGTGACCTCGGAGTGGGAAAGGAGGCTTCTGTCCCCAATTAGCTTCTTCCTCCTGGTCATAGCGAGTGGGTTTTCCCCCTCTAAAGGGAGTCTTGGCTCCAGTCAGCCCCTCTCTGGCTTCCAAGGGGCCTGGCATCTGGATCAGAAGCTTCTATGCTGGTGTTGGTGTCTTGGAGCTAATGCATATTGATGAGGGAGGCTGAGCCCACGGCTCGCTCAAGCTCTCTGCAGAGAGGGGAGGCAGCCCAGAAGCTGGGAATTGTGCTGTTCCTGGACAGGCGGGCAGTGGCTGGCTGATTCTCTGAACCTAACGGATTTGTGTTTCTCCCCCCCTTTCCATCACCTGGACCCACTGCATGGGATGTTGAGCTGAGAGCAGATTTCCTGCCACGCTCGGGTATGTATCTGTGGACATTTGGGGTGGGGTGGGGGGGTGAACTCCATTCTCTCCAAAGGCACTAAGCTAGCTTTTCCTATTGTCTGCTACAGGCCGATGGCATGTTTTGGCGTTTCATGCGCTTTGACATTGGCAATGACTCTTCTGCCGGGGGATGGGGCCTTTCTGCCACTTGCGAGAGGCAAGAGGGAATGCATTGGTGCTTAGGTATAAACGATGGGTGGTTTGTGTGTGTCAGGCAATGAAGGAGAACATGGCATGTGGAGATTCTCTACGTGTGCATGCATAGATTCAATGCCTCTTTGGAAGCATATCTCTGCTTTTGTGTGTGTAATAGGCTGTAGTCAGAAGCGATGTGTACACAGGTGGCCAATGTGCCTTTTATGTAAAGGAGGGTGACAGGGGTTGCAACTGAAAGGGATGGGGGAGGTGTTGCATGTGCATTTGTGCAAGACAAAGAAGATTGTTTTTGGGGTGGGCTTATGGGGGGCAATGGGAGTTTTCTTTATGAGGGCAGAGGATTGAGCGCAGGTGGGATTTTGGCGGAGAAGGAGGTTTAATGTGCAGGCAGACAGGAGGTGCAATTATTTGCAGGGTTGTGGCATGGTATGCATGCGTGGGAACCGGGGAGCTGTTTTGGGAGGAGAGCTGTTGGAGCATTGAGAAGGAAGCAGTGATCCCTGCTTGAGGATTTTTTCCCTTTTGTGTGTGTGTGCCTCTGGAGAAGGATAAGGGTGCGCAGTGGGGAGAAGAGGCAGTTGTTGTGTTGTGTGTGGGCTACAGAGGTTGCACATGTGAAGCATTGCTGTTGTGTTTGGGTAAAGGCAGGACCGCTTGCGTAGGGCATGTGCAGGAAGGCAGGGACAGTGCTGGGACAGAGTGCTGTATAGGCCAGAAAAGGGCATGGGGGCAGTATGCAAAGACCAATGGTAGGAGAGAACTTTTCCACTCTGTTATTGGGCTGATGCATAAAATAAGAAGATACCTTACACCCTGCTGTTCTGCATTACTGTGGTGTGTGATTTCCTGGGGGAAGCCCATAGCGAGTGCAAATGGAGCAAAACTGGACAAGGGTGGGGGCTCTGAAGGAGACGAGGGTTCCACCTTCCATCCAAGCCTTGGGCCCTGATGCAATCCGTTTTACATGTTTGCAGAGCAGTCTGTTACCCTGCACATGCCCGATCTCGTCTGATCTCTGAAGCTAAGCAGGGTCAGGCCTGGTTAGTACTTGGATGGGAGACCGCCTGGGAATACTGGGTGCTGTAGGCTTATACCATAGTCTTTCGAGACTGAAGGTTGCCAACCACCATCAGAGCAGTCAAGTGCTATTTGGTATAGGGAAAGGCCTGTGCTCAGAGTCAATGGCCTCTTAGCACAGAAACAGAGAGCCAAGTTCAGAATCTTGGTACAGAATCATTGACAACTTAGCATAGAAACAGAGAGCCGGGACACTATAAGTACTGTTGAAAAGCAGTGTATAAATATTAGGAATAATAATGGATTGTATCCCAAGTTCTCTTTCTGCTGACTTAAAGAGGCTTGCGCATGCAGAAGTTCTGTCACGTGGTTTTGGTGCACTGAAATCGGAGTGGAATCCTGACTTGGCGTTGTGCTTGTGCAACATGTAGCACAAGGTGTTGTGCATAAATTGCCACTGTCTGACTGTAGTGACATTTCTTCTTGGCATTCTTTCACATGGTGCAGCACCGAGAACCCTGTTTAGAATACCACCTAATAATTTCACATAAATGGCTAGAGTAATAATTTCTTAAAATACAGCTCATTAGAAGTTAAAATGCAGCGTGTGGAGTGGGATGTGCTAGTGGGCAAGTGTATAAAGGCATCTGCATGAGCGCTAAGGCACGAGGCAGTGCGCAACCTGCCACTTCATATCTTGTAGCGACTAGGACTAACCGACTGGAAGACCATAAGGTGTTTTTTTTGCTATCTATTTAACTAAAAGAACAGACACCTGTTCTAATGTTGGCCACCCTCCTTCAGTGGGCCCACAACTGCCTCACTGCTGTTGCCTTCAGCTGCTGGTATTTGCCACCATTCCTGCCACCTGCTGGCTTGCCAAGGGCACAGCTCCTCTTTCTCACTGCCATTGCTGCTCACTTCTCTGGGCCAGAGGGAGGAGGAAAAGTAGGAGCAAATCCAGGGTGATTTTGACATTGGGCCCTTTGCAAGGGGCAGCTGCCCATGCTTTCAGCTCCTAAGTGACCCCCCCGGTGGTGGCCTTTGGTCTCTTTCAACCGAATGAATGAGATGTAGGTGCCTCTCTAGCTAGGACATTGATGGTCACAAATTGAGGGGTGCTGAGGCTTTTCTGAGCCAACACTGGAGAAGAAAGGGGGCCAAGACATTTGCGTTCCCAGGAAAATGTGATTGTGTGTGGACACGTGTGGATCCTGCTGAAGTGAGAGGCAAGGAGAACCTGGTCCAGGGCTGGTCCAAGACCTTCTGTGGTGGAGCACCAAATCCTGCTCCCCTTTCCTCAATGGCTTGCCGGCTGCCGCTCCTGCTACTCTCTGAGTTTGAAAAGAAAGAGGGGAAACGGAGAGGAAAAGGGAAGAGTGGAGAACATTAGACACTTCCTCCCTCTTCTGCACTGTTCCCCCCCTTCCTTTCTGAATCCAGGCAGTCAAAGGAGGCAGAGGACACCCTCAGCCACATAAACCGACCACTTCGGTCTACTAGATGAGTCCTGGACTGGTGGGGGATGTGTGTGTGCATTTCCCTCTTTCCAACCCTTCTTTGACTTCCACCTTTCACCGCCCCTGTCACGTCGTGTTTCGCCAAAGGGGATGTGAGGCCGCATGTGAAATGAAGCAATGCATCAGAAGCTTTGCTTTTGCCTTCAAAAGCCCAGAGTCCCCTTGGAATTGGAGGTCATTCTCACTCCTGAAGGGAGTCTTGGGGAATTCAAGATGAAGAGTGATGAGATGAAAGCTCAAAAGCCAGAGAGGTCAGTGATGGCAGGGAGAGCTGGGGGGGGGGGAGCTCAGGCTTCCTCTTTCAAGCCTGTCAGTTCCATACTCTGGGGATGACTGAAGGTTGGGGGCTGCTTTTTGTCTTGATTTTGGTTGGCCAGGACTGTGTTCAGAGTTCAGGAGCGGAATAAGAGCAAGCTGTTTCAGGCTGGAGGGTGGTGAATGAAGCATAGCTATTATTGAAGCGGCAGTGGAAGGAGGGAACAGGCTTGGAACAACCAGGGGTGTTGCCGATTAAGATGCAGGTGACGTTGCAGAGCTGTGTGGCAGGATTTCTTGCGGTAAACGCAGCCAGCCGGAATGGACTGTCCAAATACGATGGCTTTTGCCACGTCAAGTGAACATTTGACCAAGGCTCTATTCACTGTGACGTGGTTACAATGAATTCTTTCTCTCACTGGTTTCCACTGTGTTTGAGTTGTACAGCCATCCCTATTGGAGTTGAGTTGCCAGCCATCCCTATTTACCAGGGACCTTTGTTTCTTTCCTGAGACTTGTTCAGGGTAGGGTGATGAGTTCACTTGGGCCAAGCAAAAAAGTAATAAGAGGCCATCCAAGGATGAGCATTGGACTTCTTCCAAGTCTTCATTGGGCTGATGGTAAGCCAAAGGATGGGGCTGTAGGGCAGGAAGGAAAAGGAGGCTCATTTGCAAGAACCCCAACCAGGGATGGTGTTGTAGGTTGGGGTTGAGGCTGACAGCCCATGCTATTAAATCTTCAGTGCCTGTGGTGGCATCCAGGGCCCAGGAGAGGGGGGGGTAAAGAGGGTAATCTGTACCCGGGCCTAGGGTGCAAAGGGGGGCCCAGGAACCAAAGGAAGGGCCCAGAAATTTCCTGGGATCTTATATTTTCCTATCTACTCAGACTTGTTGCCTACACGGGTTGCTGGGGACACTACTGATGCCACATGGGTTGGTAGACCTGGGCTGCAAAGACTTTTCCAGCTGCCTTTATGCTCCCCCTACCCTGTTTTACCCCTCCCTGCCGCTGTTCTGCTTGCCCGTCACCACCCTCCCCAGCTCTGTTTCGTCCCTCCCTCTTTGCAAAAGGGTCCAAGAGAAACTTCGTACCCCCTGATGAAATTCCTCTCGGAGGCTCTGGTGGCAACCAATGTAGGCCTTTGCTTCCAAATCCCCAATGGCCAGTAATTGGCACTAACCTTCTAAAACTCTGAAGGTGAAGTAAGGTCACCATCTCTAAATGAAGTTTTCTAAATGGAGATTTTGTTTTCCAACATTCATATGATGTTGGAGATTCCTGGAGGCCCCCTGAAAATCCTCTGGGATTGATTTCTGTTGTCACCACTTGGAATCTGAACACTGATCCCTGGAGACTTGGCAACCCTGAAGTTTTTCAGGGGTTTCTTGCCAACTTGGGTCACCCTCTGCAAGTGGTGGTGTCTGTGATGGTGTCGCTATACACACAGGGCTGCTGAGACAAAGGGAGGGAAAAGGGGTTGAAACTACCCCTCCCCAATATTTTGGGAATGTAAGATTGGAGCTACTGTCACCCCGTTGTCATCTTCTCATCATTGTTCCTCGTAGAGGAGGAGTTGGGCAGGCTAAGGCAACAGCTGCTGACATCATTGTCATCTTGGGGGGGTGGAGGGGCAGCATTGAGGGGCTGCTACAGGGGCCATTTTCTTCTTGGTCAGGACCTGGAGATGTCACTAGATTCATCTGGGCCAGCGGTTCTAACCTGAAAGTGTTGTAATGGCTGGAAGTGACATCATCAGTTTCGGCTTCAAACCTAAGCTGCAGTTAGTAAAAGGTTTCATTACACAGCGCGCTTGTACTGTTATTTTGCAGAGCTCAGAATTCAAACATTCCAGCTCGGAAGTCAAAGCAGAATGCAGGCTTGTGTCCTTCTCCACCCACACAGCCTTCCCCCCTTTCTAGCATCCCATCTTCCCACCTATTCAGGGCAAAACAGCCTGCCCTGCCCAGCAGCTCTGTACCCGGTATTTTCAGAACTGTCTTTTCATTGGTAGCTGAGCTATGTGCTACGTGGCCCACCTGCAATTGGCTTGTGACCCACTTAGTGGGTCCCAACGTACAGTTTGAGAAACACTGATCTGGGCAGTCTATCAGTGGGTCTTGAACATGGCTTAAATGTTTTTGATGGTGATGATGAGACAGGTTCCAAAGGAACTCTAAGGCCTAATCCAGTCCTGTTTAGGAAGTTCATGCAGGCTGCTTCAAGCTCATTGAGGGAAGGATATCAGGAACAAAGCACTGACCATCTAAATTGGCCCGGCGTCCAGGGATGTTGCATGCCTGGAAATATCTCCAAATCCACACGGATGGCAGCAACAGTTGTTTCTTTGTGCCGGAAGGTTGTCACAGAAACAGATCGACAGGCGAACGGTTCCTTGCATTTGTAATGGCTGCTGTGACAATGGGAGATTATTTAACCCAGGAGAAGCTTTGCTGGCTGCCGCCCATCAACCAGCAACTGGACTGGCTGGAAACAGCAGGCAAATGGGGCAGCTTTCTTTTTTGATTGAACGAGGCATGTGGACTACGGGGGACTTTGGCTTTGTCCCATGCGCGGCTGCTGTGATAATAAACTCATTTTGTAGAACATCATCTCCCAAGTAGTTAAGAATTGCACTTTGAAAACTGGGCTTGTTCTAATTGAAAATCATAAATGCAACCCATTAAAGCAGATTGCTTGGAAGCAAACCGAGCTGGTGGAGAAGTCTTTCTGAAGAGTGTTGTTTTGCAGCAGTTGTTGTTGCCTGATATCTGCTCTGCAAATCCTATTTCCCCAGCTCTTCTGTATCATGTGGCTGGGATAATACAGTGTGCCCCTTTGGCTAGTGACTCTGCTGCCATTGTGAGTGTGCTATGTGGGGTTGAGTTGCATGAGTGGCGGGGCACCTCACTGACAGTGCACGCACCAGGTTATGGAGAGTCCTGGGGCAAAACCCTGTACCAAGCCTCCTGTGGTGACCCCACCTGACCTTTTTGGGCATGTTAGGCCAGGGGCATATTTGTGTTGGGGGGAACATAAGCACTACCTTAACTCTATAGCCCAAGTCAACCAGGCAGGTGGACCTGGGCTCCCAGTTTAACTTGGAGCCTTCATGGCTGAGGTTTGCAGGTCAGGTAGACCTGGAGTCCTGCCTGGTCTTGGAGCCCAAATCTACCTGGGGTCTCATTCCAACTCTGCTCCATTGGCCACTGATGCCCTGCCCAGTGGGCATTCCCCTGGCACCCAACTTTGCTCCCCACGCCAATGGGTGCCCTTCCCCATTGGCATGACAGTTTGCAGGGTGGCCACGCATCCATGGCCCTCCCTGGATCCACCTCTGTATTAGGCATTAATACGGAGAGCTTGGGGGGTTGATGACTCATAACCTTGATGAGTGTAGACCCTTAGCCAGAGCTCTACCTGGCTGATCTTTTATCACTGCATCAAGAAAGGAAGTTCTCCCCAAAGAATCCTGACTTGACACCACTGAAATCAATGAGATCTACTAGTAATGTCTAACTGAATTCTCATTCATTTCAGTGGAGTCAATTCTGATCCACTTCCTTTGGCACAACCCATAGTCAAGAGACTTGATGTGACAGCTATGCTGAGGCTCAGCTGATCTGGGGCTGGTGGCTGCCTGGGAATCCTCTGTATGATGACTTGAATTCCATGACACCTTTAAAAGGGGATTGGACAAGTTTCTGGAGGAAAAATCCATTACGGGGTACAAGCCATGATGTGTATGCGCAACCTCCTGATTTTAGAAATGGGCTATGTCAGAATGCCAGATGCAAGGGAGGGCACCAGGATGAGGTCTCTTGTTGTCTGGTGTGCTCCCTGGGGCATTTGGTGGGCTGCTGTGAGATACAGGAAGCTGGACTAGATGGGCCTATGGCCTGATCTAGTGGGGCTGTTCTTATGTTCTTAACTACAATTCCCAGGAAGCCTTGCAGGTCTCTTGTTATCTGGTGTGCTTCTTGGGGCATTTGGTGGGCCGCTGTGAGATACGGGAAGCTGGACTAGATGGGCCTATGGCCTGATCCAGTGGGGCTGTTCTTATGTTCTTATGCTGGAAGAGAGGTGCTTTAAAATTAACACTTGAGCAGGGACACTGCCTGTTTGCTACTCAGAGTCCCAAACAGCACATCTGTCCCTTTTCTCTATTAAAATCAGACCCTTAAGTCTCTCCAAATGGTCCATCTCCCCTTTCTATTAGGAAGGGAAAAGGAAGAGCGGCATGATGATGATTCATTTTTTTACTGACCATAAGTAATCGGGGCAGCCCTGGGTAGTCCATTTACACCCCTGCTGGTGCAATTAACTTGAGGGTTAGGTGCATAGTCGGCTTCTACTGAGTCAGGCCATTGGTCCATGCAGCTCAATCTTGTGTATGCTGACGGGCAGTGGCTCTCCAGGATCTCAGGCTGGCATTTCCCAGCCCCACCTGGAGATGCCAAAGATTGAAACTGGGGTCTCCGCCCGATCTCATCTGATCTCGGAAGCTAAGCAGGGTCAGGCCTGGTTAGTACTTGGATGGGAGACTGCCTGGGATTACTGGGTGCTGTAGGCTTATACCATAGTCTTTCGAGACTGAAGGTTACCAACCAACCACTTGCATAGTGACTCGGTGTTACCCAGTAGCACACAAAGAATACCAAACTGTAGCTCTTCCTCACTCTGTTCCTGCCAACCTGTAGGAATATTATTTCTACCTGTATCAACGGCCAACCATTCAGCAGATTTCTCCAAAGTCTCGAGGGGTTGAGATGCCAAGCGGTGCATCGCTGCGAGTAATGTCCAGATGGGCTAACCGTGGCTCCATGCCAAGTTGCTGCCCCATGTGCAGGCTTAGCAATGTGGAACAATGATGAAGAGCAATGAGGTGGGCATGATGTACTGGCCTTGGCTCCCAGCCACAGTAGCAGAGCTGGGTTCCAAGCTTGTAGCAGAGGAACAATGAGAGCCACACCAGAGGTGATGGCCATAGATTAGCATGCTTAAGCAAGGGGGGTTGCTCCAACCATGTAGGGATGCAGGTGGGGTGCAGTGAAAGCAAAAGGTATTTGTGAGGGGGTGAGGGCAGCTGAACTATTTCCCCATCCATAGCTTATTCCCAATCATATAGAAAGAGATGGGGGTAAATGTTTTTCAAATGTATACCCCGCTTTTCTCATGGGGACTGTATGTTGGCATCCTTCAGTCTCGGAAGACTATGGTATCGCACTCTGAATAGTGTTCTGGAACAGAGTGTCCTCTCTAGTGCGCAAAGCCTGGGTAAAGTAGGTATGGAGGATAGACTGTTACCCATGCAGCAAATCCCCCCTCTCCACGCCGCTGAAATGGTCCAATGGAAAGGCAGAAGCCAATACGGCTGGTTCCAGCGGCGTTGCAGGAGTTGCCACAACGTGACTGTGTTCAGCCATGAACTGCCTCAGGGACTCTGGCTCCTGATTTTGCCTCGAGGTTGACTCCTGAAGCCTTTTCCATAACTGGATGTAGCCACAAGGCAGCGGAGGTTTGGGATCAGAGTTTTCCTTCTCTCAGACGAGCTGCCTTCCCAGGCTAACGAGTCCCATCTACCCAGGCTAACGAGTCCCATCTACCCCATCTCATGGGGACTAGGGATATCAAATTTACATCAAATTTAAAGCATGCATCATATTAAAATGGTAAAATAAAAACAACAAACAGAACTAAAACAGAAAGAAAACCTGACTCAAATGACTCAACAGAGGCATAACTAGAGGCTCCAGCCCGGGGCAGAGACATTACTTCCGAGTTCTCACCACAGGTGGAGGTGCTGGTGGCTTCATGCTACCTGTTCTTTCTCCTGTGGAGGGAGATGGAGTGGGGGCATGAAGCCACCACAGCAAGGACCCCCACCTTTGGGAGAACTATAAGCAACTCTAGGCAGTCATCTTGCCGAGATGACTTTAAGAGGAGATCGGACAAATTTCTGGAGGAAAAGACCATCATGGTTTATAAGTCATAATAGGTAAGTGCAAGCTCCTGATGTTAGAAGTAGACTACCTCGGAATGCCAGATGCAGGGGAAGGCACCAGGACACAGGTTGTGTCTCGCTGTCTTTTGTGCTCCCTGAAGCATTTGGTGGGCCGCTGTGAGATACAGGAAGCTGAACTAGATGGGCCTTTGGCCTGATCCAGCAGGGCTGTTCTTATGTTCTTAACTACAATTCCCAGGAGGCCTTGCAGGTCTCTTGTTATCTGGTGTGCTCCCTGGGGCATTTGGTGGGCCGCTGTGAGATACAGGAAGCTGAACTAGATGGGCCTTTGGCCTGATCCAGCAGGGCTCTTGTTATGATCTAGCAGCTTTGCACCCCCCTTGGCGTAGCGCCTGTGGCAGGTGCCCCTCAGACTCTGCCCTAGTTATGCCTCTGTGACTGACAGACAGATTCCCCAAAAAGTGAAGGCCTGACGAAAGCATCAGACTTCTGATCACTGTTGGAAAAACCAGTCCACTGTCCTGTAAAGAGAAAGTGTATCAGGCAGCTTCCTAGGTTCAATGTGTCAGAAACACATGGGATGCCTCTAATCTACCAGAATCCCTTCTTTATTGTCTGGTTCCACTGTGTCTCCTACAGCATCAGCCCTTCCATTGCCTCCTGCTTTTTGAGCAGCAGGAGCAAGGTAGTTCCAGGAAGCAAAAGTTCTTCCCATTTTTGCTGCTGTTCTGAAAATGCTGTGCCGTGCAATTGCTGGAAGTGCTGCTCCCAGGCAGTTACTTAGAGTAGATGTCTGCCTGCAGTAGGCAGCTGAGACGGCGTATGGCTCCCGTCCAATATTGCACTTAAGACTGCCGGGCCTGTGCATGGGTAGGTTAACTTCCTTCTGGTATGAGCTCATCAGCGTCCTTTTTGTTTCAGAAGTTGCCCCTCTGCCGTTAGACCGCCCAAGATGGAAGCCCCTCTGGTCAGCTTGGATGAGGAGTTCGAGGATCTGAGGCCGTGCTACATTGAGGACAAGGAAGAGAAGGCCCACTATTTCTATGGCTCCTCTCCACGACATTTGGAGGATCCTTCCCTTTCTGAGCTGGAGAACTTCTCCTCGGAGATCATCAGCTTCAAGTCCATGGAGGACTTGGTCAATGAATTTGACGAGAAGCTCAATGTCTGTTTTCGGAATTACAATGCCAAAACGGAGAACCTGGCCCCGGTGAAAAACCACTTCCAGATACAGGAAGATGAGGAAAATCTGCAGGATGAAGAGTAAGTGGATGAAAATTATTATTATTAAAAATTATCTAAACACCAACACTAGCACTTATGGGCATGTACCAACTTCTCCCCCAGAATCCAGTCCAGGGGAAATCTGTTTTTCAACTTTTGTAGCAGAAGCTGGCTTTTCATGGAGCTGGTCGACCATTCATGGTTTCTGTCACCCCCGCTTAGTGAAGTGTGGCTGTGCGAAGTACTGATCAACCAGCCGTGGTGTCTGTCAGTTCCCCCCTGCTTCTTGAAGTGGAGCTGTGCACAGTGCTTACTGGCTGGTCTTTACACCAATTTGTGAAACCACCACTGCCCTTCCCCCTTTGGAAGCAGAGTTTTTTTCAGTGTAAAAGAAACTTAAATGAAAGTAAAGCACAGGCCATAGTTTGTGCTGATAACTGCACAGGCAGGTGCTTGAAGAACGGCACAGAAACCGAGCAGGCTGCCTGAAGCGAGAAGAGGAGTGGTGACTGTCTGCATTCGAGCCTGCTACAAGTCTACTTTTGAGAAGTGAAGGTGGGGTGGGTGGGTGTGTGGGAGGGAGGGAGGGAGAGAGGGAGGTGGAACTTGCTCTAGAACAAAAAAGCCTGCAGCTGTTTCTGGTTCCATGTGCATCTGTACAGAGCTGAAATACAAAAGGAACATTCATGCAGCCTTCATTTTTATTTCATTGTCTCCCACCCTTTCTCCATGGGGCCCAGGGCAGCCAGTATGATTCTTCCCATGCACCCCATTTTATCAGGTTGTGGAGAGCCACCCAGGGGTGCCCCTGGCATGTGCTCCACACAAGCCTCACCTGTGCAGCCTCCCCTGATAACATCCATTCAGTCTGCTTTGGGATCCTTTGATCGAAATTTTGATGGACTAGTCTGTTGCACTATGTGTTGAATTTTTTTTTCCCTTGGATTCAACACACACAAAGCAGATCACCACCATTTCCTCTCCTGTTGTCATTTTTTTTGGGTGGGGGAGAAGCAGGGTGGCAGGGGAGGAGAGAGATTGAGAGACAAAACCTCTGTAGGAGAAAGATGGGTATATACTGTACTGGGGAAAAAAAATTAAAAGTAAGTTTCATGTTGCAAACTGGAGTTAAAAACTTTTCCTGCATCTTGAAAGACGGAAGGCTATCAGGGTTGGCTGAAGACATCCTGAAGCCCAAGGAGTTGTGCCAAATGCCTTCTCCATACCCACCAATGCACCAGTCACATCTAAGCTCCTTCTCTTTCTCCTCCTGCACCTTGATTTAAAAAAGAAAGCTGGGAGTTGGGCAGATGAGTAAGCACCACAACCCAGAGAGCCACCTGAGTGTAGCAAATGTGCCATAAGACATGTTCACATTGACTCAGGAATCAGCTGTGCCTGTGCGGGCTCCAGAGGACCAGATTCAACCCCTGCGCTGGTTCAACAGGGTGAGTCTGTGCTAGGCGGTGAGGGGTGTGGGAGAGAGTGGTGGGAGGGTGTTCCGGGGGTGAGGAGGTGGCATTTTGGGGCAGGGGGAGATGGATTGGGCCCAGAAGGGGGCAGGATTGGCTGCAGCAGCGCAGGCCAGATCCTATCCCCTTCCCCTGGCCCAAGCAGCCTTATTGCAGTTTAGCAGACTCAGATCCAAGTAGCCCCATAAGAGTGGCTGGGACTCGACATGGCATAAGGGGAAAAATGTATAGGGTGGCGAGTTTCTCATGAGTATTCTGTGGCTCCCTTGGCTGGTTTCTGCAGCTCCCCAGAGAGCCATGACTCACAGTTTGGGAACCGCTGGTGTAGATGATTGCAGGTGATGATCATGCACACTTTTTTTCTTCACTGCATATGCAAAGTGTACAGTATACATGTGTCAAGAATGCTCTAACCAGCTGAAGAAGCTATGGCCAGTGGTGGTTTGAGGAGCTCCAGTATGATGTAGTGATTAGAGTGTTCCAAGAGGAGTGAAAAGCCCTCCGTGTACGTTCTCATTCAGCCATAAAGCTCTCTGGATCACTTTAGGCCAGTTATCATCTCTCAGCCTAGACTACCTATTGAGATTAAAAAGATATTTTTAAAAAAGAGATAAAAATTGACCAAGTGGATAGGAAGAGCCTTACCTGCTGATCTAAGCTTAGGAGGAAAAGTGGGATAGAAACACAATTAGTGATCATTTTGTCTTTCCAATGTGCGTAACACATGCAGTGACATAAATGTGCACAGTCCTCACAAGTGGCGATCCGTGTGGTGCGGTCATGCTTTTCCCTACAGAGAAGTGCTGCCTATATCAGGTAAGCATAAGGTCCGAAGCATCTCTAAGATGGATCGCAATGTGGATCACCGTCAGTATTCCAGCTATTGGATTGGAATTCAGTAACTTGGCATGGATGACCACTTGCTTGGACCACAGGGTTGCTACAGGCCAACCACTTGTGACGAGGTGCGTGATGTTAGCATGGACTTAAATGGCAGATCTTTGCTGCTGAGTGGGGCTTCTGTGTTGGCAGCTCAAGAAAATCCAGCATCTCTTTCACGGATGGAAGCATAATAGTTTTGCTTTGTTATACACTGCAAGGACCAGATTTTCACTCTCTTTGTTCTTTTTGCTGCTGAATCTGTTGCTTCGCTGTTGGGTTCTCTGCAGCTGCTGTAGTTTTTTGGTTTTTTTTTTAATTTCTGAGCTATACCCAGAAATGCAGTTTGTTTTTTGTCTTTCCTGAACAGATGCATTGTTTTCTTGCTGTAAGGACGTGCCGAAGGGCATACATTAGAGCCCCACGTTTTTCCAACTCTGGTTATACAAAATATCCAGTTATTGGACTTTGTCATAGATGGGCATGGCTCTACTCTAACAGGAGTTGATGGCAAAACTCCCATTGATTTGGTGGAGCAGGATCATGGCAGTTCATGTTGCCCCATGGCCCTTTATGTGAGGATGGCCCTATGGAACCAGGACTCCATTTTCCTAAATCAGTGGTTCCTAACCTGGGGCTTGTGAACCGATTTTCAGGGGATTGCGGGAGCTGAGCGCCTTCTTGAAAAGCTAGGTGCCACATCTTGAAAGCCAGCCCTAAACCTCCTGGCATCTGAGATGGTGTATTATATGTGGCCTTGGTTTACTCAGATGTATACTAGCCACTGTCTACACCAGTGGTTTCCAAACTGGAGATTGCTATGCACTTCACCTCCCTGGCATGAATGAGGCTTATTGTTCTGCTGGGGAAACTGTCATTATTGCAGCTGATCTCTCCCTAGTTTTGCTCCATCCTGCCGAGCAAACATGGGGAGAGATCGGTGGCTACAGTGGCAGCCTCCCCTACAGAATGGCAAGCTCTGTTCACACAGGGGAGTGAAAAGGCAGAGCGCCAAATCCAGGAATGGAGCAGAAGTGGAGGAAATGGAAGTGGAAGTCATGGGCTAGAGCAGGGGTGACCAACCTGCAGCATGTGTATCTCATGTGACACGCAGACACTTCCTACGTGGTACATGCAAAGTTGCCTGTCACGGCTGCGCAGACGCTTCTCCTGGCAAGAAGCCCAGAAAATGAGTGACAAGGCCCAGGGTGGGATGAAAATAGCCGAGCAGAAGCGTATCGGATCACGTGGGCAGGGCAAAACCATCTGAGCAAGTCTGGAGAGGACTGAAATACTTTGGAGTGGCATGTTCAAGACTCTGTGTACAAAAAGTGGCACATGGCATGCTGTGGGTTGGCAAATCCAGAGAGTGGGAAGCGAAAGAACCTGACCACCCCCTGACAATCACCAGCCGCTAACATTGATACTGAAACTTACATACTGAAAAGCAGAGGTCTTCCAGCAAGCAGAAATCCACCTTTCGATCCAACTCAAGTTTTTTAGATGGAAGAATTTTTATTTTTTGGTGGTAAATTAAACTACCTCCTTGTCCCTTTTATTATT